>NW_015172092.1:107538-110632 GCF_001447785.1 Gekko japonicus
GGACGGGCCAGCGCAAGCCGGCGAGTGACAGAGGAGTAAGCCGTGGCCAGTCGCAAGCAGGACGGAGGAGACCCGACCCAGAGACGACTCCACCACCCCGAGGCGTCCGAGCAGCCCAAGGAGGGAAAAGGGGCCGAGCGCAACTATGGCCTCTCCGCAGAGGAGACCGGAGAGGAGAGGGGTGGAAGGATCGGCGGGGCCGCGTGGGAGGCCCGTTGGCCTGCCTGCGATAGGGCAGAGCGGGGCTTAGAAGGGAATAAAGAGGAGGGCGTGGAACATGACCGGGGACGCTGCGTCAAGGATGATGGTACGAGTGGGGAACAAGCTATGCTGGGGATCATTAGGAAGGGTACTGAAAACAGATCAGCCAATATCATAATGCCCCTATATAAATCAATGGTGCGACCTCATTTGGAATACTGCGTGCAGTTCTGGTCACCACACCTTAAAAAGGATATTATAGCTTTAGGAAAAGTGCAGAAAAGGGCAACTCGAATGATAAAAGGGTTGGAACACTTTTCCTATGAGGAAAGGTTAAGGTGCTTAGGGCTCTAGTGTCGAATTCTCTGGCAAATGATTTTAAGTACATGAAAGCATTTGGGATTGCTTTCCTTACTTTGTTTGGATCATCTTAAGTCAATGTATGAGTTTTTTCTAAAGTAAAACCTCAGTATTCAGGTTAAATTGCCGTGTTGGCACTTTGCGATAAAAAAGTGGGTTTTGGGTTGCAGTTTGGGCACTCGGTCTCTAAAAGGTTCGCCATCCCTGACCTAACACTTGCCCTGAACCTCATCCTCCGTGAAGTAACGGGGCAGCAACCCGCTTGTCTGAGGAAGTGCCTTGCCCAGCCTCGCCTTTCCCAGCTGAAAAGACGCGCTCTACCCTCACCCCGGGGGAACGGAGTCCTGAGCCTCTGACAATACTGTCTCCCCACCTGCGATCTAACCATTATGACGCGCTCTGCCCTCCCCAGCTGACGGAAACAGCGCCTGGTTGTGTTTTGTTTGTGCCGCCAAGTTGCAGCTGACTTATGGAGAGCCAGTTTGGTGTCGTGGTCCTCCTCCTCCACCCCCCTCCCGGCCACTATTGGGGTGTGGGTTGCCGTTTCTTGGAAGCCCTTGGCTGACGGACTCCATCATCTCCCTGCGTTTCCGCATGGTGTGATTGTGAACTGAAGGTCAGAGGGTGGGTCTCCGGAGCTAAAAACGGACCAGAAGGAGGCGAGAGGAAATGAGCTCAGTCCAAAGGGAGGCAAAGGCCAAGCTGGACTGCCGGAGTAAGAGAGCAGCTGCCTTCGCTGTCAAAAGGCACATGCGGCAGGAAGGGTCGAGAATCGCAGAATTTAAAAGCTGGAAGGGGCCTGAAGACCATCCAGTCCAAGCCCTGCACCACACAGCATGAGACCTGAAGCATCCCTGAGAAATGACTGTCCAATCTCTGCTTAATAAGCACCTTCAGGGAGGCAGAATACACAACATCCCTGGACTGCCGATACCACTCACAAACGGCCTTACTGTTATCAAGATTTCCTAATATCCTGCCAGTATCTGTGACTTGCCTTTTGTAATAGGCATGAATTTTAAGGTGTTTTGTATACATTGAATTCTCGTTCCACTGTATTTTAACTTTTAATGTAAGCTGCCCTGAGCCCGCTTCGATGGGAAGGGTGGGATACAGATTGAATTAAATAAATTGGGTCTTTCATCCCGAGCAATGCTCCCGCTAACCTGTGTTGTGAGCAAAAATTCTTCTGGCATTCAAGTTGTGAGCGGGCGATTTGGCTGCCGCATCGTGTAGCTTGCCCTGGAGCCACATCCTTCCTGAGCAGCAAGCCGGCGAGTGACAGAGGAGTCAGCCGTGGCCGGTCGCAAGCAGGACGGAGGAGACCCGACCCAGAGACGACTCCACCACCCCGAGGCGTCCCAGCAGCCCAAGGAGGGAAAAGGGGCCGAGCGCAACTATGGCCTCTCCGCAGAGGAGACCGGAGAGGAGAGGGGTGGAAGGATCGGCGGGGCCGCGTGGGAGGCCCGTTGGCCTGCCTGCGATAGGGCAGAGCGGGGCTTAGAAGGGAATAAAGAGGAGGGCGTGGAACATGACCGGGGACGCTGCGTCAAGGATGATGGTACGAGTGGGGAACAAGCTGTGAAGAGGGAAGAGGCTGAGGCTCCTGAGGCGGCTGGGGAGGTAAAGTGAGAAAGACCGGCGTCCCAGAGGCTGAAGGGACTACGCCCAGCCTTGACCTAACACAGTGATGGCGAACCTATGGCACGGGTGCCAGAGGTGGCACTCAGAGGCCTCTCTGTGGGCATGCGTGCCATCACCCCAGCCAGGCCCAGACCACCATTAAAGTGTCGAATTCTCTGGCAAATGATTTTAAGTACATGAAAGCATTTGGGATTGCTTTCCTTACTTTGTTTGGATCATCTTAAGTCAATGTATGAGTTTTTTCTAAAGTAAAACCTCAGTATTCAGGTTAAATTGCCGTGTTGGCACTTTGCGATAAAAAAGTGGGTTTTGGGTTGCAGTTTGGGCACTCGGTATGATTTTAAGTACATGAAAGCATTTGGGATTGCTTTCCTTACTTTGTTTGGATCATCTTAAGTCAATGTATGAGTTTTTTCTAAAGTAAAACCTCAGTATTCAGGTTAAATTGCCGTGTTGGCACTTTGCGATAAAAGGGAAGTAACGGGGTAGCACCCCGCTTGTCTGAGGAAGTGCCTAGCCTTTCCCAGCCGAAAAGACCCGCTCTACCCTCACCCCGGGGGAACGGAGTCCTGAGCCTCTGACAATACTGTCTCCCCACCTGCGATCTAACCATTATGACGTGCTCTGCCCTCCCCAGCCAACGGAAACAGCGCCTGGTTGTGTTTTGTTTGTGCCACCAAGTTGCAGCTGACACTTGCACCTGGCTGGATGACCTTGGGTCAGTCACAAGCTCTGGCACAGCTGTCCTGGAAAAAAAGAGCAGTTTTTGTCAGAGCTCTCTTGGCCCCACCTCCCTCACAGGGTGTCTGTCTGTTGTGGGGAGGGGAAGGGAAAGGAGTCTGTAAGCCGCTCTGAGACTCCGAGTGAAGGGTGGGGTATAAATCCAATC
>NW_015172092.1:112336-116089 GCF_001447785.1 Gekko japonicus
TGGGGGGGGGGCTAACAGTGGGAGGGGCTTCTAGTGTCCTGGCCTCTCTGCTGGACCTCCTGAGGGCACCTGGTATTTTTGGCCACTGTGTGACACAGAGTGTTGGACTGGATGGGCCATTGGCCTGATCCAGCATTGGCTTCTCTTATGTTCTTATGTCTGAAGCAAGGGATGCTCTGTATTCTTGGTGCTGGGGGGGGGGCAACAGTGGGAGCCTGATCCAACGTTGGCTTCTCTTATGTTCTTATGTTCCAGCAGTCTTGAAATCTCAAGACTATTTTGGGGGGTGTTCCAGCAGCCCCTATTTTGGGGGATACATACACAAATACATATGAAGCTGCCTGATACTGAATCAGACCCTTGATACATCAGCAACAGTACTGTCTACTCAGACTGGCAGTGGGTCTCCGAGGTCTCAGGCAGAGGTCTTTCCCATCCCCTACTGCCTGGTCCTTTCAACTGGGGATGCCGGGGATTGAACCTGGGACCTTCTGCGTGCCGAGCAGAGGCTCTGCCACTGAGCCACAGCTCCTGCCTCTGGGCACTGCCTCTATTTTTGCCTTGAGGAGCAGGAGTTTAGCCCAAGTTAAACAGAAATGTTATTCTTCGGGGGCCAGCTCCCCCTCCAGAGTCTCTGGCAGGTAAATCCATAAATGAGGGAATATTTGGAAATTCCTTCTAGCACATGTGTACCCGTGTAGATGCACGCCCATGAACACCAAAGTGCACTGAATCTCACAGCCTGTGGCTGCTAGCTTTTGAGCTGTGGGCAGCACATTGCAGGAACATTTTGGGTTTTTTGGTATATCTTTTCATGTGAAGAACAGCACATGCCTGGCTTTTACAATAATGGAGAAGAAGCTTATGCAAGGAACAGGAAGTCAGTGTAAAGCAGGCCAAGGAGAGCCTTCAACAATAGTAATAAATGTGTCGAGAGGTAATAAGAATATTAAAACATCAGAAGAACCCTGCTGGGTCAGACCAGTGAGGGTCCATCTAGTCCTGCATCCTGCCTCACTCAGTGGCCACAACCAGTTCCTCTAGAGAGCCAACAACAGGGCATAGAGCCCGAGGCCTTCATAAGACCATCTCCTTGCTGGATCAGACCCAAGCCTAGCATCCGCTTTTCCAGAAGGCTCTCAAACAGGACGTGGCGTCTAAATCCTCCCCTTGCGTTGTTCCCCAGCAACTGATTTTCAGTGGTACACTGCCTCCGAAGATGGAGGTTCCACTAAGTCACTGTGATTAATATCCCTTCTACTGCCTTGGATGGGGGGAGAAGCAAGATCACCCTGGAGTGGGTTAAGATCCAGCCAACAATAGGGCAGGGAGGCCTAGGCCTTCAAAAGAACATCAGAAGAGCCCTGCTGGATCAAACCAGTGAGGGTCCATCTCACTCAGTGGCCAAGGCCTTCCTGATAAGAACATCAAAAGAGTTCTGCTGGATCAGATCAGTGGTCCATCTAGTCCAGCATGCTGCCTCACACAGTGGCCTCAACCAGTTCCTCTGGAGGGCCAACAACAGGGCAGAGAGGCCGAGGCCTTCTCCTGGTGCTGCCTCCTGGCACTGGGACTTAGAGGCTGACTGCCTCTGAATGTGGAGGTTCACTTTAGTCACCATGGCTGGTAGCCACTGACAGACCTTTCCTCCATGAATCGGTCTAATGCCCTTTTTAAAGCTCTCTATGCCTGTGGCCATCACTACGTCCTCTGGCAGGAAATTCCACATCCTAATCACTTGATGTAATTTAATCACTCCCTTCTTGGCCTGAGAACGGGGCTCTTGCCAATGGCTCCTTCTTGTCATCTTTTCAGTGCTGGAGGGGGCCAGAAGGACCCTGCCCCCATCCACCCTGGGGCTGGCTTCTCCACCCTCTCCTTCCACCATGAGTCTCAGTGGGTCAGTGGCAGAGCATCTGCTTGGGATGCAGAAGATCCCAGGTTCAATCCCCGGCATCTCCAGTTAAAAGGACCAGGTAGGAAGTGATGCTTGGCATGCAGAAGGTCCCAGGTTCAGTCCCCGGTGGCATCTACAGTTCAAAAGGACCAGGCAGCAGGTGATGGGAAAGACATCCGCCTGAGACCCTGGAGAGCTTTAATGAGGGGCTGTGGCTCAGTGGCAGAGCACCTGCTTGGCATGCAGAAGGTCCCAGATTCAATCCCCGGCATCTCCAGTTAAAAGGACCAGGCAGGAGGTGATGGGAAAGACCTCTGCCTCAGACCCTGGAGAGCTTTAATGAGGGTGGCTCAGTGGCAGAGCACCTGCTTGGCATGCAGAAGGTCCCAGGTTCAATCCCTGGCATCTCCAGTTAAAAGGACCAGGCAGGAGGTGATGGGAAAGACCTTAGCCTGAGACCCTGGAGAGCTGTAAAGAGGGGCCGTGGCTCAGTGGCAGAGCCTCTGCTTGGCATGCAGAAGGTCCCAGGTTCAATCCCTGGCATCTCCAGTTAAAAGGACCAGGCAGGAGGTGATGGGAAAGACCTTAGCCTGAGACCCTGGAGAGCTGTAAAGAGGGGCCGTGGCTCAGTGGCAGAGCCTCTGCTTGGCATGCAGAAGGTCCCAGGTTCAATCCCTGGCATCTCCAGTTAAAAGGACCAGGCAGGAGGTGATGGGAAAGACCTTAGCCTGAGACCCTGGAGAGCTGTAAAGAGGGGCCGTGGCTCAGTGGCAGAGCCTCTGCTTGGCATGCAGAAGGTCCCAGGTTCAATCCCTGGCATCTCCAGTTAAAAGGACCAGGCAGGAGGTGATGGGAAAGACCTTAGCCTGAGACCCTGGAGAGCTGTAAAGAGGGGCCGTGGCTCAGTGGCAGAGCCTCTGCTTGGCATGCAGAAGGTCCCAGGTTCAATCCCTGGCATCTCCAGTTAAAAGGACCAGGCAGGAGGTGATGGGAAAGACCTCTGCCTGAGACCCTGGAGAGCCGCTGCCAGTCTGAGAAGACAGTGCTGACCTTAATGGACCGAGGGTCTGATTCATTAGTAGGCAGCTTCACGTCTGTGTGATAAGCCATTCCTTCTGCCTGGAAGATGCCCAGGTTAGGAAATTCCTGGCTATTTTTATGCTGGAGCCTGAGGAAGGTGGTGTTTGGGGCGAGACCTCAGCAAAGGATGGGGCCCTCAGAGCAGCCATTTTCTCCAGAGGAACTGTCCTCTGTCGCCTGGAGATGAGCTGTCATTCCGGGAGATTTCCAGGCCCCCACCTGGAGGCTGGTGACCCTACGGCCCTCAGGTTTAGAGCCCCATTTCCATAACACCAGCTGTGGTTTAGGAGTGCGGACTCTAATCTGGAAGAACCGGGTTTGATTCCCCACTCCTCTTCCACAGGCAGCTGCTGTGGTGTGACTTTGGGTCAGTCACAAGTTCTCTCAGAGCCGTTCTCTCAAGGGCAGTTATTGAAGGAGCTCTCTCAGCCCCACCTCCCTCCCAGGGTGTCTGTTGTGGGGAGGGGGAGGGAAAGGAGTTTGTCAGCCGCCCTGCTGAGACTCCTTTGGGTAGTGAAGGGCCATGGGGTATGAATCCAATCTCCTCCCCCTCCCCCTCCCCCTCTTCTTCTTCTTCTTTCCATTAAGATTTCTTAAGGAAAAGACCCAGTGCTGGTCAGTCCCCAGTGGGATAAATGTGTTCAAACAACGGCTGCCGGCGCATTTCGTGGAACCTCCTCCTTCCGGAGCAGTTCAGCTCATTCTGTTCTGTCATTCTGTTCTGTTGAAGTCAGTGAGGCTTCTAGGGGAAACCTCCAATGGTTTGTGGCCCTTGA
>NW_015172092.1:116159-117308 GCF_001447785.1 Gekko japonicus
GAGAGAGAGAGAGAGAGAGAGAGAGAGAGAGAGAGAGAGAGAGAGAGAGGTGCCATTTGGGTAAAGGTCCGGGAGCACCTTAAAGAGGAACAAAATTTGAGGCAGGGTAGGAGTTTTCGTGAAGAACTGAGCAGCGCCACAATTTTTGGTCTCCTGGACTCTTGCTCTTTTCTCCTGCTGCAGACAGACGAACACGGTGACCCATCCTGACCTATCCACACAAGGGGAGTAGAGGGTATGTGAACCGGTCCCCCGCCCCCAGCCTAAACCTGACTCATGCTTCCCAACAGGTGTAAATCACAGGGGAGGGGTGTGTGTGTGAAGACTTGCTGCCATGGCAACAGAATCACAGGCCTGCCTGCCTGAAAAGTGCCAAACAGCGGATCTCCCCCCCCCCCCCCCCCCCGACCCCAGGGCGGGCCCGTCGGCACGTGGGGGCACGTGGGGCACGTGGGGCACGTGGGGGCTCGTGGGGGGAAGTCAGGTGCAACAGCAGTCTGGACACCCCTGTGCAGTGCCCCCTGCCTTTTGGGGAGCCAGCTCGGTGTCGTGGTTAAGAGCGGCGGACTCTAATCTGGAGAGCCGGGTTTGATTCCCCGCTTCTCCACATGCAGCCAGCTGGGTGACCTTGGGTCAGTCACAAGTTCTCTCAGAGCTCTCTCAGCGCCCCCCACCTGCCTCACAGGGTGCCTGTCATGGGGAGAGGAAGGGAAGGTGATTGTAAGCCGCTCTGAGGCTCTTTTGGGTACTGAAGGGCCATGGGATATACAACCAACTCTTCTCCTCTCCTCTTCTTCCCCTGTTCTTTCTGGGCTGTGTGTATTCTCCCACCTTGCCCAGCCCTATGCGATAATAGTGCACATACAGGGATGTCAGATGGGTGCTTTGGGAAAGGGGAGTGCAGAGCGGCCCAGTTCCAGGACCAGCCTGGAGAAAAATTGCTCCCTAACCACAAAGTGGCCATCAGCATTTCCCCGGGCGTGTCAGAAAGGGCCACAAGAACTAAGCCCTGAGGCAACCCTTCCTGCACTCCCTTCTCGTGATCTGCCCAAGTTCACAGAATCTGCATTGCTGTCAGAGGGCCATCTAGCCTCTGTTTGAAAACCTCCAGAGAAGGAGAGCCCACCACTTCCCGAGGAAGCCTGTTCC
>NW_015172092.1:117468-126114 GCF_001447785.1 Gekko japonicus
GAGCTCCGGGCATTAAAGTTGTTTGTTTATTTATTTATATTTATATTTGGATTTATATCCCGCCCTACCCCGAAGGCTCAGGGCGGCTGACAAGGGCACCATGTGCCAAGGTTGCAACAATAAACACATAATTTAAAAACAGTAAATTACAATAAAATACAGTAACAAATTTGCAATACAGATTTAACCACGATGGGTAGATCTTAACCTCCATAGCAGCTCCCTGAGATCTTATCATCCAATCCGTGCCCAGGCACCTCGCTCCCCCTGTAGGGACCAAACAATCATGATGGTAATACGACAGTGCCCAGGAGGCGGAGGTGGAATAGTGGTGGCGGCGGCGGCTCCTACTTAAAGGCCTGGCGGAAGAGCTCTGTCTTGCAGGCCCTGCGGAAGTGAGAAAGGTCCCGCAGGGTCTGGATCTCTTCTGGGAGCTCCTTCCACCAGGTAGGAGCCGCCACCGAAAAGGCCCTGGTCCTGGTCACCGCAAATTTACCATCTCTAGGGCCTGGAATTTCCAGGAGATGACGCCCCCCCTGACCGTAGTGCCCTTGTGAGCGAGCGATTTGGCTACTGCATAAATAGTTTGCTCTGGAGCCGTTCCTTCCTCAGCTAAGACAAAAATGTGCGAGCTGGAGGCTAAAAAAACTGTGAGCTAGCTCACACTGACCCAGCTTAGAGGGAGCACTGCTCCAAGGTGGTACTGGATCCCCATCTAGCCCACCCAGGTTGAGGTTACAGGCACAGCATTTGGAAATGGTGCGGAAACTTCTGTTCGTTCGAGATGGAGCGGCCAGACGACTGTCAGGGGCAGGACGAGGACTTCTCCCCCTTGTGAGAGTCGCTTGAAGGACCAGGGATGGCTTTCTTCTCCAGGCGGAGAGTTTCCGAGGGCCGCCCCATTGGATCGCGGCAGAACAGTTAAATTCGAGTCCGGTGGCACCTGAGAGACCCACAAGGGCACTGACTCTCAAAAGCTCATACCCAAGGCTCCCTCTAACCTGCGGAGTCTTGTGAGCAAAAATCCTACTTTGTGAGCTACTGGCATTAAAGGTGTGAGCGAGCGATTTGGCTCCTGCGTGAATTAGTTTGTTCTGGAGCCCTCCTCCCTGAGCTAATACAGAAGTGTGTGAGCCAGAGGGTAAAAAACTGTGAGCTGGCTCACACAAACTCAGCTTAGAGAGAACACTGCCCTGGACTCATAAGAACATAAGAGAAGCCCGTGTTGGATCAGGCCAATGGCCCATCAAGTCCAACACTCTGGGTCACACAGTGGCCAAAAACACCAGGTGCCCTCAGGAGGTCGAGCAGTGGGGCCACGACACTCGGAGCCCCTACCACTGTTGCCCCCTCCCCCCCAGGCACCAAGAACACAGAGCATCCCTTGCCCCAGCCTGAGAGTTCCTATCTATACTTTGCGGCTAATAGCCACGAAGACAATAAGAAAAACCCTGTTGGATCAGCCCAGTGGCCCATCCAGTCCAACACTCTGTGTCACACAGTGCCCAAAAGTACCAGGTGCCCCCAGAAGGTCCAGCAGTGGGGCCAGGACACTAGAAGCCCTCCTACGGTTGCCCCGCAACCAGCAAGAATACAGAGCATCACTTGCCCCAGACCGAGAGTTCCTATAAGAACATAAGAGAAGCCAATGCTGGATCAGGCCAGTGGCCCATCTAGTCCAACACTCTGGATCACACAGTGGCCAAAAACACCAGGGGCCCCCAGGAGGTCCAGCAGTGGGGCCAGGACACCAGAAGCCCTCCCACTGTTGCCCCCCCAAGCACCAAGAACACAGAGCATCCCTTGCCCCAGAGTTCATATCTGTAAAGGTTTCCCTTGCTCGAAAGCCGGTCGAATCCGACTCTAGGGGGTGCGGTGCTCATCTCCGTTTCCAAGCCGAAGAGCCAGCGCTGTCCAAAGACGTTTCCGTGGTCATGTGGTCGCCATGATTAGATGCCGAGGCGCACGGAACACTGTTGCCTTCCTACTGAAGCGGTTCCTATTTATCTACTTGCGTTTTCTTGCTTTCGAACTGCTAGGTTGGCAGGAGCTGGGGCCAGAGATGGAAGCTCACTCCGTCACGCGGCACTCGGGTCTCAAACTGCCGAACGAACGACCTCCTGGTCTGCAGCTCCGCATCTTAACCACTTGAGCCACCGCAGCCCCTCTACCTTGTGGCTAACAGCTGCTGATAGACCTCCACTCCATATGTTTATCTCATTCCCTCTTGAATGGTCAGACTCGAACCTAGCTGCTTTCCAGGCTGGGCATCCGCATTTCCGCCGCACTGGCTCACTCTTGCGCATAGACGTGATTCATCCCCCCACCCCGCCCCCACATTTCCTCTGTGTCCCTCTTCCAAATGGCAAAGGTCACTTTCCCCCCTCTCTGTCACGGAGACCGACGCAGACCCAAATGAATAAGCCTTTGATATGAATCCCGAGGTGGACGGCACCTCCCAGTGCAAGGCGCAGGAAGGGTGCCTGGCGTGGGCCTCCCCTCAGAGGTGTTGCATTTGTGTGCCTGGCATGAACCTGCCGGGCATTAGACCAGGGGGCACGTGGGCATCTGTGCCCATCTCGGCTGCTTCTTGGGATTCACCCCACATCTCCAGCCCCCGTTGCTGCTATCTTTGGCTGCTGTGCATGAAGGAAACGGGAAATAACCTGGCAGTGGCTATATTTTTAGATCTGCCGGAGTTTATCCGCACAGGGAGGGGGGAGAACGGGGGGGGCGGGGCGGACAGCTGCGCTTCGTGACATCCGGCGGCCAGACGGAGCCCCAGCCTCTCTGGGCAGGATGAAGCCACGGAAACTGCAGGGAGAGGGGCAGCTCACTCGTGCGGGGAGCAGGCACGGTGCCTAGCCCATTGTGTACCCCCATCGTGGCTGCCAATCTCCAGGTGGGGACTGGAGATCTCTTGGAATTACATGGAAGTATGGAATTCACTGCCACAGGAGGTGGTGGCGGCTACAAGCATGGACGGCTTCAAGAGGGAATTAGATAAGCATATGGAGCAGAGGTCCATAGGTGGCTATTAGCCACAAGGTACAGATAGGGACTCTTGGACTGGGGGGGGGCAAAAGTGGGAGGGCTTCTGGTCTTCTGGCCCCACTGCTGGACCTCCTGAAGGCCCCTGGTATTTTTGGCCACTGCGTGACACAGACTGGACTGGATGGGCCACTGGCCTGATCCAACACTGGCTTCTCTTATGTTCTTATCTCTGGGGCAAGGGATGCTCTGTATTCTGGGTGCTTGGGGGGGTCAACAGTGGGAGGGTTTCTAGTGTCCTGGCCCCACTGGTGGACCTCCTGAGGGCCCCTGGTATTTTTGGCCACTGCGTGACACAGACTGGACTGGATGGGCCACTGGCCTGATCCAACACTGGCTTCTCTTATGTTCTTATCTCTGGGGCAAGGGATGCTCTGTATTCTGGGTGCTTGGGGGGGCTCCGGAGCCATCCCTTCCTGAGCTGAGGCAAAAGTGTGAGCTGGAGGCTAAAAAACTGTGAGCTAGCTCACACTAACTTATCTTAGAGGGAATGCTGGATGGAACCTCAGCCTCCCCTACTTTAAGGGACTGCTGTTGAGGAAAGGAAATAGCCACATCCGCTGTCTTCCTTTGGAGGAATAGAAATGTGAATATCAATAAGGTCTGTGCATGCATTTTGAGGCAACATAGAGAGCCAGTTTGGTGTAGTGGCTAGGAATATGGACACTAATCTGGGAGAACTGGGTTTGATTTTCCACTCCTCCACATGCAGCTGCTGGTGGGGTCAGTGACAAGTTCTTTTGGAGCTGTTCTCTCACAGGCAGTTCTCGAAAAAGCTCTCTCGGCCCCTCCCACCTACCTATAGTTGTGAGACCTTGGGTCAGTCACAAGTTCTCTCAGAGCTGTTCTCTCAGGAGCAGTTCTGGAAAGTGCTCTCTCAGCCCCCTCCTACCTCACAGGGTTGTGGGGAGGGGAAGGGAAAGGAGAGTGTAAGCTGCTCTGAGGGTGCAGACGGTGTGCTGGGAGCGGTTTAAATTGCTCCAGCCCTGATGCGGTCTTTTTTAACCTGGAGAATCGCGATCACACTCACCTCCTTGCTCCGGATCACTGCGCTGTTGTTTCTCTCTCTCTCTCATTTTGGGCATGCGCACAGGCAGCCATTTGTGGAACTAAAAGTTTTGCGCCTGCGCAGAAGAGCGATTTCCATGTCAACCCGACTGCTGTAACACTTCCCCTTAAGCTTTAAAGGAACCCTTCCCTTTAAACGTTTACTGCTGAAAATGGCCTCCATGAGATTCCGAACTCATCCAAAGGCTAAAACTCGGCACCGTTCAAACATTGTTTTTAATAACCCTGTGGCGGACCTCTGCCTATGCGCACACCGCCAACGCTTGGAAAAAAATGGCGGGTGAAAAGTGGAAGCCTCGGGCAGCTTTTGAGTGGGGAGGGGGTTTAAACCAGAAGTGGCTGGACACTGCCGGAGCGATCAGATGTCCGAAAAGTGCGGCTGGAACCGGAGAATCAGGAAAACACCACTTGGGGACCTGGTTTCAAAATACTCCGGGTTAAAGCGGTTTTGACCCGGAAAGCGATGGCTGGGGACGGGAGGCAGATGTGGATCGCGCAGATAAACTCCGTTTCTGAGGCGGGCCAAAAGCGGACTAAATGGCCCGTCTGAACGCACCCTGAGACTTCTTCGGGTAGTGAAGGGCGGGGTATAAATCCAATCTCCTCCTCTTCTAAAGTGGGGCTCCAGCAGTGCTTTACTCGGAGGCTGAGAGGTGCTGGGCCCTGTCATAGGGTGGTGGGCGCAGCCTGCGATGGGCTGCCGCAGGAGGCGGGGCGGGGCCAGCCGCAAGATGGCTTCCTTTGGTCCCCACAGGGGAGAAGGTCCTTGTGCTGCCGCCAAAGCAACGTTTTTTAAAGATCTGCACGGCCAGTCGAGAGCCGGCCTGGGCAGGGGGCCCCACCTGTCTCTGCTCACTCTCCACACACCCTTGGCAGGCGCCAGAAAAGGTGTGGGCGGGCGGGCCCCCTCTTGGGGACCTCTGCTCGATCCCTTCGCTTCCGCATCTCTTTGCCTGCCAGCCTAGATTATGCGAGCGGGCTGAGAAGCCCTCTGCACATGCTCCATGGCACGCCCGTGATGTCTGGTTCAGACCTCGGCGGGGGGGGGCGCTGGTTCCAGACTCCCTCCACAAGAGCCCTTCTGGGTTCTAGCGAGGAAAAGGGAGCACGGAGAGAACTGCCCTTAGAAGGTAAGGAGGGCTCCGTTGGGGCACCCACTCCAAAGGGCAGCCTAGGGTTGCCAGCCTCCAGGTGGGGCCTGGAGATCTCCTGCTTTTACAACTGATCTCCCACTGGCAGAGACCAGGCGGAGGCCCCTCCCCTCCTGAAAAGTACGCAGACGGTGAGTGATTTCAGCAAAGCGTACTTTATTCGATCAGGAACAAGACGACTTTGGCCGGCTCGCAGGCCGGCTTATATCCCCCGAGAAACCGCCACCCCAAACACCCCCCACTTCCCAATAGGTTATTTACAGTGGCCGAGAGTCCCATAGGCTCTCGGCCGGGAACCCAGCCCCTTGATTGGAGCGGGCTAGGATCCTCATAGTCCATTGTCTCTTGGAGCGAAGCTCGGCGTTGGTCTCTGGACTTGTCTGGACTGGATACATTACACCTCCCCAAACCCCGCCCTCTCCTGGACCCACCCCCAAAGTCTCCAGGTATTTTCCAACCCAGACCTGGCAACCAGCACTCCCTCTAAGCTGTGGCGTCTTGTGAGCAAAAATTCTACTTGGTGAGCTACCGGCATTAACGTTGTGAGCGAGCGATTCGGCTGCTGCATAATCAGTTTGCTTCGGAGCCCTCCTTCCTGAGCCGAGACAAAAACGTGTGAGCTGGAGGCTGAAAAACTGTGAGCTAGCTCACACTCACTCAGCTTAGAGGGAACATTCCTAACTATCACCAGCAATGTTCCCTCTAAGCTGTGGAATCTTGTGAGCAAAAGTTCTCCCTTCTGAGCTACGGGCATTAAAGTTGCAAGCAAGCGATTTGGCTGCTGCATAATTAGTTTGCTCGGGAGCCACATCCTTCCTGAGCGAAGAGGAAAAGTGCCTGAGGTGGAGGCTGAAAAACTGTGAGCTAGCTCACACTCACTCAGTTTAGAGGGAACACTGCTGCTGGCAACCCTACACCAGCCCTGCCAAATCCCCTTTTCACAGGGTACGTGCCCAAGGGCAATGCCCTTGCCCGGCCCCAGTGAGCGCGGCACAGGAGACCTTCCTGGCGGAGTGTGCCTTTTCATGTGCCTGACCTCCCCGTCTGCCACCCACACTGGAGCCCCCAGCCGAGCCTGCCTTGCCTCATGGTGCCCCCTCTGCAAAGGGCAGAATTTGCCCCTCCCCCCGATGCCAGCTGAGAGGGACGCTTCTGTCTCCAGCTCAGCCTGGCTGCTGACAGCCGAGGCATCCTGGGCGCTGGCACGTTCTGTTCCCGTCTCCCTCGGCTGGGCGCTTATTAAAACTGAGACTTAATAAGGAAGGGGCAGCCAAGCAGAGCCGCAGGCCGCCCCCCCCCCCGGTGTCGTCATCCTGCGTCCCTCGCCTGCCGCCGCCAGCGGAAGCACTAGAGTTGCCAACCCCCAGACGACAGAGAGCAGGGCCCCCGGAGGAAACGGCAGCTCTGGGAGCTAAGTGCCACCCACTGGATCATATCTCTGCTGAGGTCCCACCTACCTCACAGGGTGTCTGTTGTGGGGAGGGGAGGGGAGGGGAAAGGAGCTTGCAACAAGCCGCTCTGAGATTCCTTCAGGTAGTGAAGGGCAGGGGTCGTTTCCTGCAGGAGCGCACAGGAGCAGAGCTCCGGCAGTAAAGAGCCCAGGGGGCGGGCACATGCAACAAGCCCCACCCCCTGCTCCCAGCAGCCCTCAGTCAGAGCAAGAAGCAGCCAGGTAAGCTGCAGAGCCTCCGCCCCGGCCCCCCGGTCCAAAACAGTCCAGTGGCACCTTTAAGACCAAGTTTTATTCAGGGACAAGCTCTCCCTCCTCTGTGAGGACAGAACAGCAGCCCCCCCCCAATAGCTAGCAATCCAAAACGGTCCAGTGGAGCCAGAGCGGTGGGGGTTGCCTTCTGACACACTTCCGGGGATGTCAGGAGGTGTGGCATATGCAAATGAGTTACGCTAATGAGTTATGCTAATGAGCTCCTGCACCTCTTTTTCTACGAAATGACCCCTGGTGAAGGGTGGGATATAAACCCAATCGGTTCTTCTTCTTCTTCTTCTTCTTCTTCTTCTTCTTCTTCTTCTTCTTCTTCTTCTTCTTCTTCTTCTTCTTCTTCTTCTTCTTCTTCTTCTCCTGTGAGACAGATCCGGGAGGGTGTTGCCAATGGGCTTGTCCTGACCCTGCCACTCTGACCCACACAGCCAAATGCCGGCTCCTGAACCTCTGCCCCCTGGGATCAATAAATTCCAACTCATCCGATCTCATCAGATCTTGCAAGCTAAGCAGGGTTGGCTCCGTTGAGTCCTTGGATGGGAGGCCACCGAGGAAGCGCCAGGGTTGCTACGCAGAGGCAGGCCAGGGCAAAGCCACCTCCGAATTCTCCTTGCCTTGAAAACCCTACGGGGCCCCATACATTCGCTGTGACTTGACGGCATCTTCCACCGCCACAAAAGGGTGGGTGGGACGGAAGACGGCCTGGTCTCTAGCCAGTCACACCAGATCTCAGAAGCTAGGCACGGTCAGTACTTCGAAGGGAGGCCACCGAGGAAGACTCTGCAGGGAAAGGCAATGGGAAACCACTTCTTTCGCGAGAGTTTGTTGCAACTCGACGGCATTTATGCATGTAAAAGAGCAAAGATCACTAGAGATGCCATCTTCCAGGTGGGGCCTGGAGATCCTTCAGAATGACGTTCGTCTCCAGACTACAGAGATCAGCTCCCCTGGAGAAAATTGATGCTTTGGAGGGGGGACTCTGTGACATTGTACCCCACTGAGGTCCTTGTCCTCCCCAGGCTCCACCCCCAAACCTCCAGGAGTTTCCCAACCTGGATCTGGAGACGCTAGGCCCTCCCCCCATCTCACGCCAGTGGCCAGGGATTAGAGACCTGGCATCTCTAGATGAATACTATACCCAGCAGCAGTGATTTCCCACTCAAAAAGATAGCGAGAACAAAGAAGAAGAGAGTCGTTGCTGCAGGTTTTGGGAATCGGGATTTGTTTGTTTGGTGGCTTGGGGGGGGCAACAGTGGGAGGGCTTCTAATGTCCTGGCCCCACTGCTGGACCTCTTGAGGGCACCTGGTGTTTTTGGCCACTGTGTGATGCAGAGTGTTGGGCTGGATGGGCCATTGGCCTGATCCAACATTGGCATCTCTTATTTGGGCAGCCATTTTGTAGCAGCCGCATGGCATTGGATCCCAAAGGTGCCCATGTCCTGGAAAAGGTTGGGGGTCCCTGCATTGGGAAATGGTTATTTTTTTTTCACTCCTGGACAATCCTCACCAGCCTATAAAAGTATGGGAAGAAGAAGAAGAGAAGAAGAGATTGGATTTATACCCCGCCCTTTACTACCCGAAGGAGTCTCAGATTGGCTTAAAAACTCCTTTCCCTTCCCCTCCCCACAACAGGCACCCTGTGAGGTCGGTGGGGCTGAG
>NW_015172092.1:126165-130089 GCF_001447785.1 Gekko japonicus
TTGTGGCTGACCCAAAGTCCCACCAGCAGCTGCCAAGTGGAGGAGTGGGGAATCAAACCCGGTTCTCCCAGATTAGAGTCCGCGCACTTAACCATTACACCAAACTGGCTCTCTAGGAAGGCCTGTAGTGTTCAGAGACCTGCAAGGTAATAAACTTTGACTTAATGCAGGGGTGGCTCCATATGGTTAAAAAAAAGAGTTGTTGTTCAGTCGCACAGTCGAGGCCGACTCTTCGCGACCCCATGGATCATCTCCTGCCAGGCCCTCCTGTCTTCCGCCGTCCTCTGAAGTTGGCTCAATTTCATGTTCATTGCATTGATGACACTGTCTAACCATCTCATCCTTTGCCGTCCCCGTCTTCTTTGACCTTCAATCTTTCCCAGCATCAGGGTCTTCTCCAGTGAGTGCTCCCTTCTCATTTGGTGGCCAAAGTATTTGAGCTTCAGTTTCATTATCTGGCCTTCCAGGGAACAGTCAGGGTTGATTTCTTTGAGGATTGACTGATTTGTTCTTCTTGCAGTCCAAGGGACTCTCAAGAGTCTTCTCCAGCACCATAGTTCAAAAGAATCTATTCTTCTGCGCTCGGCCTTCCTTATAGTCCAACTCTCGCAGCCATCCATGACTACTGGGAATACCATTGCTTTGACCATGCGGACTTTTGTTGGCAGGGTGATGTCTCTACTTTTTATCATGCTGTTTAGGTTCGCCATCGCTTTCCTCCCAAGGAGCAGGCGTCTTTTAATTTCATGGCTGCAGTCACAGTCTGCGGTGATCTGGGATCCCAGGAACGTGAAGTCTGTCACTACTTCCACGACTTCCCCTTCTATTTGCCAAGGAGTGATGGGGCCGAGAGACTCCTTAATGGAACTTAAAGAAAAATGATTGTCAGGCAGAGCATCTGAAAGCGGCTGGGATGTTGCCCAACAAGTCAGGGTTTTCCTATAAAAAGCTGAGTCAGAAGGCGATGATTCTAAATATATGGTAGACTCTTCGCCTATAGCTGAGTCACTGTCTCATACAAACAATAGGACACATGCCTCCTAACATACGGGCGGGGGAATCCCCAGAGACTGATTCACAATGGGATTAAAGCCAATAAAGAGCGGGTAAGAGTGAAAGAGTAGAATCCGATGAGTGGTATGGATGAACCGCAGTGCTCCAGCCCCTTCCTAATTCTTCCCTAATGCAAAGGATTTTCAGCAGTCATGACTAACAGCAGAGAGGCCTTCTCCAGCAGAACAGATATGTGCCCGATCCCCAGGTTGTGTCTGCAACACCAAATCTGAGAGAAAGGCACAGTTGTGCAAAGAGCTAATTCTACACAAGTTAGCTTATGTTCAGGTCAATATTTTAATTACATAAGAACATCAGAAGAGCCCTGCACTCTTTCTCCAGCATCCTGTCTCCCACAGTGGCCAACCAGTTCCTCTGGAGGGTCAACAAACAGGGCAGAGAGGCTGAGGCCTTCATAAGAACATCAGAGGAGCCCTGCTGGATCAGACCAATGATCTTTCTAGTCCAACATCCTGTCTCACTCAGTGGCCAACCAGTTCCTCTGGAGAACCAACAAACAGGGCATAGAGGCTGAGGCCTTCATAAGAACATCAGAAGAGTCCTGCTGGATCAGACCAGTGAGGGTCCATCTAGTCCAGCTTCCTGTCTCACACAGCGGCCGACCAGGTCCTCTGGAAGCTCAACAACAGGGCAGAGAGGCTGAGGCCTTCATAAGAATATCAGAAGAGCCGGGAGTCTGCGTGGAACGACGCTGCGAGCGGGCGTGCCTCGGATCGCTCCGGGGACGCCCGTCTCCACCTTGTTCTTTTGGGAGCCTCCCGAGGTTCGGGAGGGTTCCGCTAAGTTTCCTGGAGGGAAGTGCAGGGGTGTCGATGCCATGCCCCGAAGCAGGGACAAGGTCTGGAGGAGTCACGCAAAATGGCTCCATAGCAGCGACCAACCGTTTTTTTAATTTATACTTTGTGTAGATGTAAGTAGCACATCGCCCTCAAGAGGATTTCTATTTCCCCCCCACATATCTTCATATAAAGTTATACTTCAAAGTAAGACACACCCCCCTTTTAACTGCCCCATAAAGTATTGGGAGAGTGGCTATAGACAGACAGGGGCTATGAATGAAGGAGAACTTTCAGAGAGGAGGGGGCAAGAAGAAAGAGAGTTGTAGGATAAGAACAAAACAAGAAAAGTGAAAAAGCCTTAATAGTTGGGAAAAGGATTACTTCAGAGGTGGAACTTCAGGAAAAAATAGGTGAAGGTGTGGTAGCCAGTTTGGGTGAGAGTTTTAAAATGGCAGTGGGCGGCAGCAGGAGAAGAGGAAGAATTAGATCTGGATGAGCTCCCATCTCTAGTTGCAGCTCCTGCCAACCTAGCAGTTCGAAAGCAAGAAATTGCAAGTAGATAAATAGGTACCAGGAGCTGCGGTGGCTCAAGTAGTTAAGACGCTGAACTGCAGGCTGTAGAAGTTCGGTAGTCCAGCATTTCGAGACCCGTTTGTGCCGCATGATGGAGTGAGCTCCCGTCTCTAGTTCCAGCTCCTGCCAACCTAGCAGTTCGAAAGCAAGAAATTGCAAGTAGATAAATAGGTACCACTTCCGTGGGAAGGTCACTGCGTTCCGTGCGCCTTGGTGTTTAGTCATGCCGGCCACATGACCATGGAAACGTCTTCGGACAGCGCTGGCTCTTCGGCTTTGAAACGGAGATGAGCACCACAACCCTAGAGTCGGACTCGACTGGCTTTCGAGCAAGGGAACCTTTACCTTTTAATGCAAATAGGAGAGCTTACCTACGAGCAACTTAAAAGATTCAATCAAAGAAGCAGTGACAACAGCCTGCAAAAATCTATTCAGAGAGTGTGGGGACTTACAAATTGTCTTGGCAAATGTAGAAGAGGAGGATTTGGAGCAAGACTCTCAAATATTGGTTGAGCATCAAGAAGATGGACTCTCAAATATTGGTTGCGCATCAAGAAGATGGCCAGGAGAGGGAGCTATCGAATAAGCAATCTCCAATTACACAAAATTTGGGCCAGAAGACGGAGACCCATAGAGACTATCACCCAACAACAGAAGTGAAAAAAGGATCTACCTTAATTGCCTTAATTGCTTTGCTGCTCATCAGTGGTCTGAAGCTCTGCGGAGACCTTCTGAGGTGGCGATGCCTGGCCTAAATATTCCGGTGCTCGTGGGGAGGGGAAAGTATAGCGGTGGGTCTAGGCAATATAGTAAGGGAAGGCCACAGAGAAATAAAATGGCTCGGTGCCCTTCCAGCCTACGGCCCATCCCAAAGGAGGCTGGCGGTGGGGCCAGGATGGAGAACCCCCTTCCGTCATTGGTGCTGTGCAACGCCAGGTCTAATAATAATAAGACCACAGTCCTGCGGGACTTCGTGCTGGAACAACAGGCTGACCTGGCGTGCGTGACCGAGACCTGGGTGCGGGATGGGGAGACTTTGGCTCTCTCACAGCTTGCCCCACCTGGGTTCTCGGTCCTCCACCAATCACGGACGAGGGGGCGGGGGGGAGGAGTGGCTATTTTCATTCGGGAGGCTTACTCTTTCAGAGCGCTCCCACCTGTGGAGATCACGGGATTGGAGTGTGTTGGCCTGATGCTGGAGGCTGAGGAGAGTTTGGCGATCTGGCGGGTGTACCGACCGCCTAACGCACCGGCCAGTAGTCTGCCGTCCCTGCTGGAAGCCGTATCAGGCTGGGCGTTGGAGCACCCTAGACTGGTAGTCATGGGTGATTTCAACGTCCATGCCGATGACGCGACTTCCAGCTGGGCTACGGACCTAGTGTCGTCCATGGCGGCACTGGGACTCTCGCAGTTCGTATCGGCTCCCACGCATCGGGCCGGTCACACGCTCGATCTGATCTTCGCGGCAGGGTTGACAGTGGACCGGATTACTGTGGAA
>NW_015172092.1:130248-130415 GCF_001447785.1 Gekko japonicus
GTTAGAGAGACGGTGGCGTCGCGCTCGTGACGAGGCGTCAAGAGCATCATATAGGACGTTTATGAGATCCTATGAGGTGGCAGTCAAGGCCGCTAAGAGAGTCTTCTATGCGGCCAGGATTGCGTCTGCGAGCTCCCGCCCAGCCCAATTATTTAGAACAATTCAGT
>NW_015172092.1:131878-140839 GCF_001447785.1 Gekko japonicus
CCTGGTGGAATGAGCTCCCAGAGGAGATCCAGGCCCTGCGGGACCTTGTACAGTTCCGCAGGGCCTGTAAGACGGAGCTCTTCCACCAGGCATATGAGTAGGGGCCGCCACTACCATCATTACCACCATGTTCCATCTTACCCTGGCCCTGGATGAGGGAACGTCAGCGTCCCCGGAGCAGAACTGCTGAACAGTGTGAAGTACGCCATCTGTGAACATCGAGAGCACTTTAGTTAGTTAGTTAATAACTTATTAAGATTGTTTTGTATTATATGGATTTTAAATGGTTTTAAATATGTTTTTATTGGCGTATGCCCTTATGTAAGCCGCCCTGAGCCTGCATTGCGGGGAGGGCGGGGTATAAATTGAATAAAATAAATAAATAAATAAATAAATTAGTGAAAAGGGAAAAAAAGAAGCAAGATAAGAAGTCAAGAGATGATGAGAAGAACTTTAAAAAAGGACTCCAGTCCGCTTACAGTGAGAATAAGGTAATATTATCAACCAATAAAAACAACAATTAATTTAACTAAAGGAAAAATCTAGACTAACCAAAATGGCAGCAGTTGAAACGTCCCTCTGTTGGCTGGATGTCAGCCCCTGAGGAACCACTCGGAGGCAATAAGTCCTTTGACAAGCTTTATTGAGAAATCTGATATAGTTGCTGTGCAATTGAACTTTTTGACAGAACTGAAGAATCATGCAAACTAGGGAATTACAAGAACTTTGGTTAAGCCTCCATTCATACATCACGATTACATAGAGCGCAGACAGGTCAACATAGGTTAACATAGGATCATTAGGATGGTGAGAATGTTGTCATTTGAACCACTCTGCAAGGCCATGAGAACGAGAAACGGCGAAGAGACTCACTGGCCGTTTGCGGAGGACGTTTCCTTTCATAGGATTGCAAGCTATCTACAGTTCACACAGACAAATCTCAGTCCCCCCTTCAGGAATGTCAGGGGAGGACCGTGCAGACAATGAATCAACATCCAGCAGGTGCAGAACGGGAGTTTGGGAACTAGAAGCAAGGGCGGGGGGGGGGCGGACAGCGGAGGCATTGAAAGAGCATAGCTATGTACATCAGAGACCATGGTTACAGGTGCATTGACCCGATCCTGACATCAGGGTTGCCAGGGGAGGGTTGGGAAATCCCTGGAGATTTTGGAGGGGATCTAGGGATGCCAGACGCCAGGTGGGACATCCGGATGCCACAGAATCACAGCTCATCTCCAGTTCTCCTGGAGAACATGGATCCTTTGGAGGGTGGACTCTGTAGCATTGTACCCCACTGAGGTCCCTGTCTTCCCCAGGCTCCATCCCCAAATCTCCAGGAGTTTCCCAACCTCGATCTGGCAACCCTCCCCCCCATCCCCTTCCGGTGGCTGGGGGGGGGGACCTGGCAACCCTCGGGTGTACCCTGGGGGAGGGCAGAGACTGTGCCATACAGCCCAGCACCCTCCAAAGCATCCGTGTTCTCTGGGGTAACTCGTCTGGAGATCATCTACAATTCTGGGAGATCTCCTGGGCCCACCTGGAGGTTGGCAACCTTAGGCCCCACTCATGTGTCCCAACAGACCCCCACGTAGTTTAAAATGCTGATGTGATCATCAAGCGAGAGCTGAGGGGAAAGCCCAGCTGGGATTTCGAGACAGCCGTCTTTTTCAGGGGTCATTTCGTAGAAAAAGAGGTGCAGGAGCTCATTAGCATAACTCATTAGCATAGTTCATTTGCATATGCCACGCCCCCTGACATCACCGGAAATGTGTCAGAAGGCGACACCCACCACTCAGGCTCCACTGGACTGCTTTGGATTGCTAGCTATTGGGGGGGGGAACACGCACATCTGTCCTCACAGAGGAGGGAGAGCTGGTACCTGAAGGTGGGCCGGGGGGGGTCTCTGCAACTTACCTGGCTGCTTCTTGCTCCTCGTGGCCCAACTGAGGGCTGCTGGGAGCAGGGGGTGGGGCTTGTTGCATGTGCCCGCCCCTGGGCTCCTTACTGCTGGAGCTCCGCTCCTGTGCGCTCCAGCAGGAAATGACCCCTGGCGTTTTTGCAATGCAGAGACGAGGGTTGGGGGAATTGTGTGTCCAAGCGTGGGTTGACCTGGGCTTTTCTCTCTGAGTATGCCCACCAGTTGAGCACCTCGAATTCATCCCAAGCTTAAGAACCTCAGAGGAGCCCTGCTGGGTCAGACTCGCGGTCCATCTTAGTCCAGCTCTGCAGCCAGCCCTGCCCGTTACTTTGCAGGGCCAACGGACTTACACTCCGTGTTTACACGTGCTGCCGTTGGTTTACCACGCTGTTTGCTTTGCGCTGCCTCCCAGTCGCCGGGGGAGTTGAAGTCACAACTCTGCTCCCTTCTAGGCCTCAAGAGTCATCTCCGATCTGAGTAGACCCTGAGTAGAGATGGAGCCCCAGCTTCAGAAGACAGGCTGCTGGTGGAAGCCCCAGTGGCTTCCCGCTCTGCCACATTCCCTGGAGAGGAAAGGAGATCAGGGGGGAGGGAACCGTGGAAGACCGTCGCCCTTAAGCTGGGGGGGGGGCATTCCCTGCCAACTCTGCCGGAGTGACTCCTCAGCCCTTGAGGTCTCCAGCCAGAGAGATCCTTGGGCCCAAATGGGCATCAAGCCCTGTCTGGAAACCTTCCACTGAGGGATGGGCTGTCCCTGAAGAAGGAATCATAGAATGTTACAGTTGGAAGGGTCCTTGCGGGTCATCTAGTCCAGCCCCCTGCACTCTGCAGGAGCACAGCCGAAAGAGAGCCCTGCAACATACCCGAAAGGTGGTCGTCCAGCCTCCGCTTGAAAATGTCCAGCGAAGGAGCACCCACCACCTCCCGAGGCAGTCTGTTCCACTGCTCAACCCCTCTTACAAGTTAGGAAGTTTCTCCTGATATTGAGCCGGTAACGACTCCCTTGTAATCCCATTAGATCTAGTTTTGCAATCCGGAGCAAGAGAGAATAGATCGGCTCCATCTTCTACAGGACAGCCCTTCAGATACTTGAAGACGGCAATCATGTCCCCTCTAAGCCTCCTCTTTCCCAGGCTAAACACCCTTAGCACATGCTTCTCGTTCTTGTGTTCTCACACTACAGACTGGCTCCAGGGTACAGTTGCCAGCCTCCAGGTGGTACCTGGAGATCTCCGGCTGTTGCAATTAATCCCCAGGCAACCAAAATCAGTTCCCCTGGAGGAAAGGGCTGCTTTGGAGGGTGGGCTCGGTGGCATTGTGTCCTCCTGAGGCCCCTCCCCTCCCAAACCCTGGACTCCATTCTCTCTCCCCCCCCAAATCTCCAGGAATTTCCCAACCCAGAGCTGGCAACTCTACTCCAGGGTGGAGCTCAGCTAGTTCCTCTTCAGTCTTGCTGGCACAGACCTTGGTGTGGCAGGTGGCATACCTGCCCGTGGACCTGAGGGTTTTGTTGTTGTTCCCTATGGTCAAAGCGACGGTATTCCCAATAGTCATGTATGGCTGTGAGAGCTGGACTATAAGGAAGGCCGAGCGCAGAAGAATAGATTCTTTTGAACTATGGTGCTGGAGAAGACTCTTGAGAGTCCCTTGGACTGCAAGAAGAACAAATCAGTCAATCCTCAAAGAAATCAACCCTGACTGTTCCCTGGAATGAAACTGAAGCTCAAACACTTTGGCCACCCAATGAGAAGGGAGCACTCACTGGAGAAGAAGACCCTGATGCTGGGAAAGACTAGGGAACCAAACCCGGTTCTCCCAGATTAGAGTCCGTGAACTTAACCACTACACCAAACGGAGGAGGAGGAGGAGGAGGAGGAGGAGATGGGATGTATACCCCACCCTTCACTACCCAAAGGTGTCTCAGAGCGGCTTACAAACTCCTTTCCCTTCCCCTCCCCACAACAGACACCCTGTGAGGGAGGTGGGGCTGAGAGAGCTCTGACAGAAACTGCTCTTTTTCAAGAACAGCTCTTATCAGAACTACGGCTTGCCCAAGGTCATCCAGCCAGGTGCAAGTGGAGGAGTGGGGAATCAAACCTGGCTCTCCCAGATTAGAGTCCGCGCACAGTGTCATCGAGGCAACGAACATGAAACGAAGCAAACTCCGGAGGACGACGGAAGACAGGAGGGCCTGGCGTGACGGGGTCTGTGGGATCGCGAAGAGTTGGACTCGACTGCACAGAGCGGATGCGGCACTTACCTTAGCAGCAGCGGCCCAAGCAGACCCTGGCGGATCCCTTTGCGTTTCTGAGAAGCGGGAGTCCCTTCCCTGTGGCTGGAGATGGCACCCGGGCCAGGTCAGGTTTGTGACAGGAAAGCCACAGTATCCTTGCATGCTCAGCTGGGCATGGCTTTCTCCCTTCTAGGAGCTGCTGGCGTCCCAGCTGGGGGTGGGGGTGGGGAGACAGCAGCAGGAAGAAACCACCCCAGGCACTGCCAAGGCCTGGCCCAGCCCCTTGACACCTCCCCCCCCCCGCTGGAATCCACTCCCACTGTGGGCACAAAAAGGCCTTTCAGAGGGGACGGGGTGGGTGGGTGGAAGAGAGGCAGGCAGGAGGGGAAACACACACACACCCCGCCCTGCAACTGCTGGTCGGTCCCGTTGCCAAGCACGCGGGCATGAAGGCCACCCAACTGCCCACTCAGGACAAGCCCCCCTGGTAAGCTGGTGCAGGAGAGTCAATGCAGGAGGCGCCCGGAAAGGAGTTTTCCACTCAACTCGCCTCCTCAGAGAGGTCTGCGAAATCTGGCACAGAAATGCCCAGTTTGGGACCACCGATGTGTGGAGGGTGAGGGCATCTCAGGACAAACGGGGGCATGAACCCACCACCCAGGGGCAGTGTTCCCTCTAAGCTGAGTTAGTGTGAGCCAGCTCACAGTTTTTTAGCCTCCGGCTCACACATTGTTGTCTTTGCTCAGGAAGGATGGGGCTCCAGAGCAGTGTTCCCTCTAAGCTGAGTTAGTGTGAGCCAGCTCACAGTTTTTTAGCCTCTGGCTCACACATTTGTGTCTTTGCTCAGGAAGAAGGGCTCCAGAGCAGTGTTCCCTCTAAGCTGAGTTAGTGTGAGCCAGCTCACAGTTTTTTAGCCTCCGGCTCACACATTGTTGTCTTTGCTCAGGAAGGAGGGCTCCAGAGCAGTGTTCCCTCTAAGCTGAGTTAGTGTGAGCCAGCTCACAGTTTTTTAGCCTCCGGCTCACACATTTTTGTCTTTGCTCAGGAAGGAGGGCTCCAGAGCAGTGTTCCCTCTAAGCTGAGTTAGTGTGAGCCAGCTCACAGTTTTCTAGCCTCCGGCTCACACATTGTTGTCTTTGCTCAGGAAGGAGGGCTCCAGAGCAGTGTTCCCTCTAAGCTGAGTGAGTGTGAGCTAGCTCACAGTTTTTTGGCCTCCGGCTCACACATTTTGTCTTCGCTCAGGAAGGATGGCACTCCAGAGTAACTAATTCATGCAGCAGCCAAATCGCTCGCTCACAACTTTAGTGCCAGGCGCTCACAAAGTAGAATTTTTGTTCACAGGACTCCACAGATTAGAGGGAACATTGCCCAGGGGGCATCACAGGTCACCTCACCTGGCAAGGGGGCTCCCTGATTTTGATCAGTGCCCTCCCACTGACTTCGACACTTCTGAACAGACCGGGCACGATGCCACCGGGAGTTCTCTTGCAGTCGTCTTCCATGCTCGTGGGTAGCTCCATTAAGACCAGGTCTGGGGAGGGGGGGGGAATTCCAGAAGATGGCTGTAGACTGTTGTGTGTCTCTGCTTGAGTCCCTGGCTAGGAAGGAGGCAACGCCAGAGCTGTGACTCCCCTGCTACAGCCCTTCACAACGACTGGCACTCAGAGGTATACTGCTCCTGGACATGGAAGGTCCATATAGCTACATGGCTAATAGCCATGAGTGGGCCTCTAGCCTCCATGAAATTGTTTGTAGGTGTTATGAATGACTGTCAGGTAGCCCTGTCATAGATCTGGAATGTGGAGGGGTATCCTCCTTCTCGTTCTCAGCTCTTTCCTGCCCTGCTACTGTGTGCTATCTTACGCTTGACCTTGTAGATGTTCCAGTTGCAGTTTCCATGGCTGGGAAAGTTAATGGCTTGATTGCTATGCCCACTTGCTTTGCCACGCGCGCGAACTATATCTATTGGTTTCTGCTCATGGGGGGGGGATGCTTGATTTCACTATGTCAGAGGCCCTTATACTGACGGCTATTCCTGACACAATCTGTACACGTGTTCTTTAGTACTGGAACCGCTAATAAACAGTTATCTTCTTCTGAAGCCCTGTGTGGTGTGACCTGACTAAGGAGCCTGACAATGACTTCCGGTGACCCTATGAATGAATGACCTCCAAACATCCTATCGACAGAAGAAGAGATTGGATTTATACCCCGCCCTTCACTCGGCATCTCAGAGCGGCTTACAAACTCCTTTCCCTTCCCCTCCCCACAACAGACACCCTGTGAGGTGGGTGGGGCTGAGAGAGCTCTGACACAAACTGCCCTTTCAAGAACAGCTCTTATCAGAACTACGGCTTGCCCAAGGTCATCCAGCCAGGTGCAAGTGGAGGAGAAGTGGGGAATCGAACCCGGCTCTCCTAGATTAGAGTCTGCACACTTAACCACTACACCAAACTGGCTTGCTGAGGTCTTGCAAACTGAAGGCCCCTGTGGCTTCCTTAGTTGCGTCAGTCCATCTCACGCTGGGTCTTTCCTACTGCCTTAAACTCTTCCTAGCATTACTGTCTTTTCCAGAAGACAAGAGCCACCCTGCCAACAAAAGTCCATATGGTCAAAGTGATGGTGTTCCCAGTAGCAATGTATGGCTGCAAGAGTTGGACCATAAGGAAGGCCGAGCGCCAAAGAATAGATGCTTTCGAATTGTGGTGCTGGAGAAGACTCTTGAGAGTCCCTTGGACTGCAAGGAGATCGAATCAGTCAATCCTAAAAGAAATCAACCCTGACTGTTCCCTGGAAGGCCAGATAATGAAACTGAAGCTCAAATACTTTGGCCACCCAATGAGAAGGGAGCACTCACTGGAGAAGAAGACCCTGATGCTGGGAAAGATTGAAGGTCAAAGAAGACGGGGACGGCAAAGGGTGAGATGGTTGGACAGTGTCATCGAGGCAACGAAGATGAAGTTGAGCAAACTTCAGAGGACGGCGGAAGACCGGAAGGCCTGGCGTGATCTGGTCCATGGGGTATATTTTGCCTTTTTTCTGCTGTATTCTCTGGAGACACTGTGCCCTGCTCAGCGCATTGCCACCCCCCCCAAGCTCCCCCCCCCGCGCTGGATCCTGGAGCCCGCGCAGGCCTGGCTGGCTTCTCTCCCCACCCGGGAGCTCTGCGCGGGCACTCCCTTCCTTCTGGCATCTCCTTGGCAGGGCCTTCCCCGAGTTTGAAGCACCAGCTCCAGCCTGCTAATTGAGTACAAATGAAGCGGGCCTGTAATTAGCCGTCTGGCCCGCCCTCCCAGCAGCACCAGCTGTCACTGGGGCTCCGTCTGGCTTGGTGCCCCCCCCCGCTAGCTGGGCACCAGGCCGACTCTGGGAAATGCCACCCTGCACTGCTCGTGCTGAGTGGGCGAGGACTGCTTTCGAACAGGAGCTGCCGGATCAGAGCGGCCTTTGTGGCAAGGAGGGAGGCCGGAAGCCAGAGAGGCACAAGGGGCGGGGAGGGGGGCGAATTCCCAACTTCCTTGCCCCTCTGCCCCCTGAAAGGTGCCTTGCCTAGACATCCCTCTTCCCTCATGCCCAGTCTGCTCAGAGGTCTCCCCCTCCAGCAACAAGGCTAGCCTCTGAAGATGCCTCACCAGAGGCAGAGAGCCAGTTTAGTGCAGTGGTTAAGTGCGCGGACTCTAATCTGGGAGAACCGGGTTCGATTCCCCACGCCTCCACTTGCAGCTGCTGGATGACCTTGGGACAGTCACAAGTTCTCTCAGAGCTGTCCTTGAAAAAGAGCCGTTTCTGTCAAGAGCTCTCTCAGCCCTTTCTACCTCACAGGGGGTGTCTGTTGTGGGGAGGGGAAGGGAAAGGAAAAGAGTTTGTAAGTCGCTCTGAGACTCCTTCAGGTAGCGAAGGGCAGGATATACATCCAATCTCCTCCTCCACCTCCTCTTCTTAGAGAGCCAGTTTGGTGTCGTGGTTAAGTGCGCGGACTGTAATCTGGGAGAATCGGGTTTGAGTCCCCACTTCTCCTCCACTTGCAGCTGCTGGTGTGACCTTGGGTCAGTCACAGGTTCTCTCAGAGCTGTCCTTGAAAAAGAGCCGTTTCTGTCAAGAGCTCTCTCAGCCCCGCCTCCCTGGAGGGGAAGGGAGAGGAGTTTGTCAACCGCTCTGAGACACCTTTGGGTAGTGAAGGGCCATGGGGTATATATCTAATCTCTTCTTTTATTTATTTATTTATTTATTTAGATTTCTACCCCGCCCTCCCCGCAAGGCAGGCTCAGGGCGGCTTCCAATGACATAAATACATGATAAAAACATACATAATACAAATTAAAACATAACAGTTAAAATTAATACATTACAAAATACGTTCTTCTTCTTCTTCTATCTGGAGGCCGGTGGAACTGCCGACCACTTGAGGCCTCTGTCAAGATCTGGAAGGGAGGCCTGGTTCACCGGGCACCTTTTTTTTGGGGGGGGGGCACACACTGACTCTGGCATTCGCCCACACCCACTACCCCCAATGTCATCAGAGAAGCTGGGTGGGGGGCTGCATAGGGTTTCTAACCAGTGTTCCCTCTAAGCTGAGTCAGTGTGAGCTAGCTCACAGTTTTTTTACCCTCCAGCTCCCACATTTTGGCCTGAGCTCAGGAAGCATGGCTCCAGAGCAAGCTAATTCATGCAGTAGTCAAAATCGCTCGCTCACAGCTTTAATGCCGGTAGCCCACCGAGTAGAATTTTTGCTCACAAGACTCCACAGCTTAGAGGGAGCATTATTTCCAACTCCAGCGTGGGAAATTTCTAGAGATGGGGGGGGGGGGAA
>NW_015172092.1:141725-143877 GCF_001447785.1 Gekko japonicus
CTCAGAGCGAATACGGTGTGTGCGATGGTTCCCGCGGGCAGCAGCAAACAGGGCGGAGCCGGGAGGGAGGGAGGGAGGGAGGGAGAACTCTGGCCCCGGCGCTCCGCTCCGCTCCGGAGCCGCCACGCCGCCGCCCCTCCCTCGGTCCTCGCGGCTCCTTTAAGCGGCGACTCCCCGGCGAGCGGACTACAAATCCCGGCATGCCGGGCGGTGCCAGGCCAGGGTCTTCCCAGGCGGTGTCCTTTGGACGGGCGGCCACGAGGGCGCTCCGGAGCAGCAGCGGCGGCGGCGGGCTGGTGTGGTTGGAGGGCCGGCGGATCGGAGCCCGCCCGGGACAGCAGGAGGTCAGGCTGGGGCTGGGGCTGCGGGCGGAGCCGGGGCAAGGCTGGGCTGCTGCTGCTGGTGGTGCCGCCCCCTGCCTGCCTGCCCGTCGCTCCTGCTGCGTCCGGGGTGCCGTGGCAGCCTGGCTTGCTCCGGAGCAGGGAGGTCAGGTGCAAGGCTCCCTCTAAGCTGTGGAGTCTGGTGAGCAGAAATTCTGCTTGGTGAGCTACTACTGCGGGCATTCAAGCGGGGAGCCAGCGATTTGGCTCCTGCATAAATCAGTTTGCTCTGGACCGGCAATGTTCCCTTTAAGCTGAGTGAGTCTGAGCTGGCTCACAGTTTTCTAGCCTCCGGCTCACACATTTTTGTCTTAACTCAGGAAGGATGTGGCTCCCGAGAAAACTAATTTATGCAGCAGCCAAATCGCTCGCTCACAACTTGAATACCAATAGTAGCTCACAGAGTAGGATTTTTGCTCACAAGACTCCGCAGCTTAGAGGGAACATTGCTCTGGGGAGCCCTCCTTCCCGAGCTGAGAAAGAAATGGAGGCTAAACAACTGTGAGCTAGCTCACGCTAACTCGGCTTAGAGGGAACAGTGGTCAGGTGTGTTGTCCCGCTCTGCCCTGCACCTGAAGGGCTCGGAGGATTCCCGGGGCTGAGGTCTCCCCGTCTGGGGTCGCGGCTTGGACTTAGAGCGGTGGACTCTGATCCGGAGAGCCGGCTTTGATCCCCCCTTCCTCCTCCACCTGCAGCCGGCTGGTGTGACCTTGGGCCCGTCACAAGTTCTCTCAGAGTTGTTCTCTCCGGGGCAGTTCGCGAGCTGGAGGCTAAGAACCTGTGAGCTAGCTCGCACTAAACTCAGCTTAGAGGGAACACTGCTTACAGGGTGTCTGCTGTGCAGAGGGGAAGGGAAAGTTGTTTGTAAGCCGCTCTGAGACTCCTTCAGGTAGTGAAGGGTGGGGTATAAAAAACAGTTCTTCTTCTTCTTCTCTTGCAGGCACCTTTTCTGCTCGGCGCTGGCTCTTCTCGACACGGGGCCGCTGCGCAGCTGGTCCGATCGTCAGAAGGCTCTGCTTGGGGCGGATGGAGGGGAGTCACCCTTGCCACCCTCCTGGCATGACGGTAGCCCGCCTGCCCCTGGAGCTCGTTGTGTGCAGGTGACCTGCTCTCTCCGGCCGGCTGGGCGTCCTCGGCCTGGGTCCCTGCCTGCTGCTCTGGACACACGTGGAGGAGGAGGAGCCGGCTGCTGGGCGTGGACAGGCTGCTGCGTTCAGGGGCTTCCCTAGGCCAGAGTCGGCCTGTTCCTGGCCCCGGCCGCGGGGCGTCCACCTCGGCCATGCCTCCCGTGGGGCTCTGCGCCCTGCTCCTGATCGGCCTGGCCCTGCTCGCTGCCGCCGGCCAGCCCCCCAACGTGGTCCTCGTCTTTGCCGACGACTTGGGCTTCGGAGACCTGGCCTCTTACGGGCACCCCACTTCTGCCACCCCCAACTTGGACAAGATGGCGGCGGGAGGCCTGCGGTTCACCAGCTTCTACAGCAGCAGCCCTGTCTGCAGCCCCTCCCGGTATGGGCCTTCAGTCTCTTCCCCCCACCCCCCGGCCGCCGGCCAGCGTTTGTGGGCTTGATGGGGACCAGGGCTTGGTTGCTGGACTTGCGCCAAAGGGCCAGTTTGGTGTAGTGGTGAAGTGCGCGGACTCTAATCTGGGAGAATCGGGTTTGATTCCCCACTCCTCCACGTGCAGCTGCTGGCGTGACCTTGGGTCAGTCACAAGTTCTCTCAGAGCTGTTCTCTCAAGGGCAGTTCTCGAGAGAGCTCTCTCAGCCCCACCT
>NW_015172092.1:143998-165049 GCF_001447785.1 Gekko japonicus
GGTTTTGGGAGGCCACAAGAGAGTCCCCCCCCCCCCAGCCACTGGCAGGGGGTGGGGGTGGGGATAGAGTTGCCAGATCCAGGTTGGGAAACACCTGGAGATTTGGGGGTTGAGCTTGGGGAAGGACAGGAACCTCCGTGGGCTTCAGTACCCTGGAGTCCACCCTCCAAAGCATCTGTTTGTTTCAGGAGAAGACGATCTTGGTCATCTGGAGATTAATTGTAAAAGTGGGAGATCTCCAGGTGCCACCTGGAGCCTGGCAACCCTGGCAGGTGATGAAGGCCCCTCCACTGACGGAGTCTAAGAAGCTGGCCTGGCCAGGAAGGCTGGAAGGGAGGGGGCATCTGATGGAGGGTCATCCATGCCTCCTGGGCCTGCGGAAGCTTCTGCCAAAACAAATTCATTAGTCTTTAAGGGGCTGCAAAATCCCTTTGTCTTTTTCAATACAGTCACTCCTGGGGCTGGATTATGGCTGTAATTCTGGGGGATCCCCAGGTCCCACCTGGAGGCTGGCATCCCTAGCGCCTCCTGCCCATCACCAGACCTGACTCAAAGCCCTCCCCCCCCACTCTCAAGCTTGCAGTGTTCCTGCCTGTCCTGAGAGCCAATTTGGGGGAGTGCTTAGGAGCTTCTCCACATGCAGCTGCTGGTGTGACCTTGGGTCACTCACAAGTTCTCTCGGAGCTGTTCTCTCATGAGCAGTCCTCGAAAGAGCTCTCTCAGCCCCACCTCCCTCACAGGGTGTCTGTTGTGGGGAGGGGGAGGGAAAGGCGTTTGTAAGCCACTCTGAGACTCCTTTGGGTAGTGAAGGGCCGGGTATAAATCCAATCTCTTCTTCTTCTCTCAAGAGCAGTTCTCAAGAGAGCTCCCTCAGCCCCACCTGCCTCACAGGGTGTCTGTTGTGGGGAGGGGGAGGGAAAGGCGTTTGTAAGCCACTCTGAGACTCCTTTGGGTAGTGAAGGGCCGGGTATAAATCCAATCTCTTCTTCTTCTCTCAAGAGCAGTTCTCAAGAGAGCTCCCTCAGCCCCACCTGCCTCACAGGGTGTCTGTTGTGGGGAGGGGGAGGGAAAGGCGTTTGTAAGCCACTCTGAGACTCCTTTGGGTAGTGAAGGGCCGGGTATAAATCCAATCTCTTCTTCTTCTCTCAAGAGCAGTTCTCAAGAGAGCTCCCTCAGCCCCACCTGCCTCACAGGGTGTCTGTTGTGGGGAGGGGGAGGGAAAGGCGTTTGTAAGCCACTCTGAGACTCCTTTGGGTAGTGAAGGGCCGGGTATAAATCCAATCTCTTCTTCTTCTCTCAAGAGCAGTTCTCAAGAGAGCTCCCTCAGCCCCACCTGCCTCACAGGGTGTATGTTGTGGGGAGGGGAAAGTTCACAAGGGAGATTGTAAGCCGCTCTGAGACTCCTTCGGGTAGTGAAGGGCAGGGGTATTAAATCCAATCTTCTCTTCTTCTTCTTCCTTCTCCACATGCAGCTGCTGGTGTGACCTTGGGTCAGTCACAAGTTCTCTCGGAGTTGTTCTCTCACGAGCAGTCCTCGAGAGAGAGCTTCCCTCAGCCCCGCCTACCTCCCAGGGTGTCTGTTGTGGGGGAGGGGAAGGGAAAGGAGTTTGTCAGCTGCTCTGAGACTCCGAGTGAAGGGCGGGCTATAAATCCAATCACCTCCTCCTCCTCCGGCCTGCTCTACCCGCAACCCTCTCCCTGGTGGCACTGGAGGAAGGGCAGGCAGCTGGGAGCACGGGGGTGGGGTGGGGTAGAGCACTAGTAAGGGAGGGCGTCAGCAGCAATAGGCCTTCCTAGGACCCCGGGGGCCCGGCAGCCGCCCCGCTTCAGCCTCTGTTGATGCCGGCCCTGGCTGGAACTCGCCACACGCAGTGGGAGGGGGGAGTGTGCCTGGGGCACGTCTGGGGTCTCCACTCCCTTGGGGCTGGGCAAGCTGGCGGCTGCCCCCTTTGGAATACGGTTCCTCAGCCTCTTTGTGCTTGCACCTGCAGGGCGGGCCTGCTGACCGGGCGCTACCAGACGCGCTCTGGCATCTACCCTGGTGTGTTGTACCCGGGGTCGCGGGGAGGCCTCCCATTGTCCGAGGTGACTGTGGCGGAGGTGCTGAAGGACCGGGGCTATGCCACCGCCATGGTGGGCAAGTGGCACTTGGGCGTCGGACCCAATGGAACCTTTCTGCCCACCCACCAGGGCTTTGACCACTACTTGGGCGTGCCCTACTCCCATGACCAGGTGAGCAGGGACGAAGGGAGGTGGGGGGTCGGTGCTTTGTGGGGAGGGAGGGTCCAGGGACGAGCGGGCCCACTGACTTGCGGGAAAGGACCCAGGGAGGCCGAACCGAGCGGCCCCTGTGATGCCGGCGGTGCTGGAATGGACCGCTTGGTTCTGACCCGAGCGAGAGCAACAGCGAGGATGGGTCTGACCTTGCCCACAAAGTTTATTTATTCATTATTTGTTTTCCCCCCCGAATTTTATTAAACTGTGGTTGAAAAAGTACTACATCAGTGTACATGACAGTATCAAAACTTTGGTCAAACCTCAGAGATATGAAGTTTAACAACACAATGCTTGTGATTTCTTATTACATAAACAGCACCTAGCTACTGTAAAAACCCCTACTCTGAAAAGCTATGCCCACGCCTTTTCAGCGAGGTTAAATCGGTAGAGCATATGTTCTTCAGCTGTCCATTTTGCAGGGAGGCTCCTCTTAAAATTATTATCCCATTAGTCGATAGGACACCTGGGCACATTAATCCAAACAAAGCAAGGCTTCACTGGCTCCTATCAGATAAGAATGCAGAGATTACACATTCAGTCGCTGAGTTTTGTGCATTAATTCTTAGATTGCGGGAATCGCATTTTAAAAGTTCTGAAATTCAGATTTCTGTTTTTGTATATTATGACTGGTTTTTTCATCTCCCTCACATATTATGCTTAATCTGTATTGTTGGTCTTAAGACCGTAATAATAATAAACTAAACACCTAGCGACTATGCTTTTTGGTGTGAAGTAAAAAGAGAAAATTCCATACATTTTAAAATATCAGGTTGCTTAATATTTACGCCTAGGCCTTTTCCCATGAAGGGCGACTATTTCTTCATAAAATTTGACGCAGGCACAGAATACTGATCTCTTGCTATGTCGTTTGTCCAAAATAAAATATTCCCCAGTTTATTCATTATTTATTGAAACCATTTGAGCTGCCTTACAGCTTACAGCAATAGAGCAATTACAAAAAACCAAAATAAAAACAGTATAAGTAAACATGGTAAAAAAAAAACACACATAAAAAAGGTCACCATTTAAAAACTCCCATCAGGACTGCCAATAAATAAGAGCTAAATCAGTCAAATGCAGTCCTCAATAAAAACTGTCTTCAGCTGCTTTCTAACGATTGGAAGTCGGGGGGGGGGCCAGGCGCACCACCCTGGGGAGGTCGTTCCATAATCATGGGGCCGCCACCGAAAAGGCCCCGTCTCGTCTACCCACCAGATGAGCTTCTTTGATTGGTGGGACGCTCAAGAGGGCCTCCCTCCCTGTGATTTTGGTGCCGGGGCAGGGAATTATGGGAAAAGGTGATCCTTCAGAGAGCCCGCTCACAAGCCACGTAGGGCTTTGCTGAGGTCTGTGTGGTTTCAGCCTCTTAGCCTGGCTTTAGCACCTCTTCTTCTCCCTGAGTCAACTGAGCAGGGGACTTGATTTAGCACTTTGGGGACCAGTGTTCCCCCTAAGCTGAGTTAGTGTGAGCTAGCTCACAGTTTTTTTAGCCTCCGGCTTGCACATTTTTTTCTTAGCTCAGGAAGGAGGACTCCCGAGCAAACTGATTTAGGCAGCAGCCAAATCGCTCGCTCACAAAGTAGAATTTTTGCTCACGAGACTCCATGGCTTTGAGGGAACATCGGCTGGAGACAGTGGGATTGTTGCGTGGCTCCAGGCAGGTTGTGTGTGGACCATGAGGACCATGAGGGACACGCCTCCTTTCCTCTCTTCCATTGCAGGGCCCCTGCCAGAACCTCACCTGCTTCCCCCCCAACACGCGGTGCTTCGGCTTCTGCGACCAGGGCGTGGTCCTCGCCCCCCTGTTTTGGAACCTCAGCATCGTGGAGCAGCCCATCTCCTTCCCCCACCTGGAAGCCCGCTATGATACTTTTGCCCGAGACTTCATCACCGCCTGCGCCCGCCGCAGCCAGCCCTTCTTTCTCTATTACGCCTCCCACGTGAGTTCTGGGTACAGCCAGGCCTGAGGCGGAGGGGAGGGGGGCAAGGGAACTGGGGCGAGGAGTGGTCTTCCCGCGAGGCCCCGGCCGGTGGGTGCTGACGTCTTCTCCCCTCCCCAGCACACCCACTACCCCCAGTTTGCCAGCCAGGAATACACGGGGACGACTCCCAGGGGGCCCTTTGGAGATTCCCTCGTAGAGTTGGACGGCTCTGTGGGGCATCTCTTGGAAGCGCTGCGGGACAGTGGGGTACGCGACAACACCCTGGTCGTCTTCACGTCGGACAACGGGTGAGTGTGATGGGGAGGCGGACTCCCCCCGCTCCTTCCTTGAGGCAGGACTGGGGAACTTGGGAAGGAGAGCTGGCCCCGAAGAATAAGGCCGTGCCAACTGCGTTGCCCTTGGGTGTGGGTAGGCATATGAGTGCCAGGAGGGCCGAGTGGCTTGTCTCTGGCTAGTGAGAACCTGCAGAGGCCTGAACAAGGACCAGGGGGACACCCCCCCCCCATTGGTTAGCTGTGATCTGGTTGCCAGTTTGGTGTAGTGGTTAGGAGCGCAGACTCTAATCTGGGAGAACTGGGTTTGATTCCCCACTCCCCCACTTGCAGCTGCTGGATGACCTTGGACGAGCCGTCGCTCTGTCGGAGCTGTGCTTGAAAAAGAGCAGTTTCTGTCAGAGCTCTCCCAGCCCCACCTACTTTCTTATACCAGTTTGGTGTAGTGGTTCAGTGCATGGACAGTAATCTTGGAGAACCGGGTTTGATTCCCTTCACTTGCATCTGGCTGGATGACCTTGGGCAAGCCGTAGTTCTGATCAGAGCTGTTTTTGAAAAAGAGCAGTTTCTGTCAGAGCTCTCAGCCCCACCTACCTCACAGGGTGTCTGTTGTGGGGAGGGGAAGGGAAAGGAGTTTGTGAGCCGCTCTGAGACAGCTTTGGGTAGTTCTTTATAGTTCTGTCAGAGCTGTCCTGTCTCTTTTTCATAGTTCTGTCAGAGCTGTCCTGTCTCTTCTTCATAGTTCTGTCAGAGCTGTTCTCTCAAGGGCAGTCCTCGAAAGAGCTCTCTCAGCCCCACCGACCTCACGGGGAGTCTGTTGTGGGGAGGGGAAAGGAAAGGAGTTTGTAAGCCGCTCTGAGACACCTTTGGGTAGTGAAGGGCGGGGTATTAATCCAATCTCTTCTTCTTCTTCTTCTCCTCGTCTAATTGAACTTGCAGGGTTGTCGGTCTAATTTCGATCCAATTTATTACAGCAAGAGCCAGTAAAACAGCACAGTTCTGATATAAGAGAGATTAAAACAGTAATAACCTGGCAACAGTATAAAAACATTAACAAGAGTTGTTACGTTCGAGTCCAGTCGCGCCTCGGAGACCCAGCAGATTTTTGGGGTGTGCACTTTGGAAAGAGTCCCAGCTCCCTTTGACTCCTGGAAGCTTCCACCCTGCAGAGCTGGTGGTTCTCTGATGTGCTCTTGGATGCGAGTCTAACTCTCCCGCTTCAGGCCAAGGTGGCTGCCCTGGGACGCTTGCCGGGGCGTGAGAAGGAAAGGGAGCCCTGGACAGCTGGCCTTCGGCTGTTGCAGGAGACGTCTGGTCTTGTTCTCACAGCCTAAAAGGACTGTTCATTGGCTCGGCCCTCTATTTCAGCAGGGTTTACTGCCCTCTTGTCTTTTGTATGTCCGTCAGTGTAATAATGCACTTTGTAGTTGGCGTGTTAGTTCATATAATGTTGCCATAGATATTTCTGCAAAAAACGGATTCTGCTTACATTCTTCAAGGTTGCTTTTGCATTTTGGGCTGATTATAGTGTCGGCCGCCTTCTCCTTCCTTGTTTGCTCGAATGTCCGTGTGACAATGTGTCACTCAGGCAGCCTACGTGCGCACGGGGGAGGACTGACGTGGATTACCCGCCCCAAATTGCAGGGGAGATCCGAGGTGCCGGTCTGTTCCAGATTTCTGGCTGGGGTGAAGGCACAGTTCAAACAGGGGAGCCGGAGTGAGATTATCAACGAGTCCCTCTTGGAGGGACAGTTCCCGAGTGAGCTCAAGGAGGCGATGGTCCGCCCTCTCTTAAAATAAACCATCTTTGGACCCAGCCGAATTGGCTAACTATCGGCCGGTGTCCAATTTGCCCTATTTGGGCAAACTTATTGAGAGGGCGGTGGCGTTACAGCTACAGAGCTTTCTGGAGGACGCTTCAGTTTTAGATCCCTTCCAGTCCGGCTTTCGCCCTGGTCATGGGACTGAGATGGCTTTGGTCGCCCTGACTGACGATCTCCGAAGGCATCTGGATCGAGGTAGTGTGGCGGCATTGCTGTTGTTAGATCGGTCGGCCGCGTTCGATACGGTCGACCATCAGCTGTTGACCCACCGCCTTGCCGACATGGGGATTCAGGGGCTTGCCCTTCAATGGTTTGCCTCTTTCCTACAAGGTCGGGGACAAAGGGTGGCTGTCAGGGACCGGCGATCCCATAGGTACCCCCTCGATTGTGGGGTGCCGCAGGGAGCGGTGTTGTCCCCGATGCTATTTAACATTTATATGCGCCCCCTTGCCCAGATTGCCCGGAGTTATGGGCTTGGGTGCCATCAATATGCAGATGACACCCAGCTCTATCTGATGCTGGGCGGCCGGTCGGACTCGAGTTCCAATGACCTTCACCGGGCGTTGGAGGCTGTGGCTGGTTGGCTCCAGCTGAGCCGATTGAAACTAAACCCGGCGAAGACAGAGGTCCTGGGCCTGAGTTGGACCGGTGTGGGGTTGGGGCTCCCTCTCCCGACCTTCAACGGGGCGCCTTTGGTGCCAGCGTCTAGGGTTAGGAGCTTGGGGGTGCTCCTGGATGCCTCTTTACCGATGGAGGCCCAGGTGGCAGGCACTGTCAAGTCAGCGTTTTACCATCTTCGGTTGGCTCGGCAGTTGGTCCCCTACCTTGACCGCGATGACCTGGCCACAGTGATCCATGCGATGGTCACCTCGAGGCTAGACTACTGCAACGCTCTCTACATGGGGCTGCCTTTGTCGCAGCTCCGGAAGCTGCAGCTGGTGCAGAATGCTGCAGCCAGGCTGCTGATGGGTCTTTCTCGGAGGGACCTTATTCAGCCTGTGCTGAAAGCGCTGCACTGGCTGCCGATAGCGTACCGGATCCGCTTCAAAGTGCTGGTTCTTACCTATAAAGCCCTATATGGCCAGGGTCCAGCCTACCTGAGGGACCGCCTTGCCCCACATGTTCCCCCAAGAGCACTACGGTCGGGGGCCCAAAATTTGTTGGTCATCCCGGGTCCCAAGGACGTTAAACTAGCTGCAACCAGGGTCAGGGCTTTCTCGGTGGCGGCTCCTACCTGGTGGAACAAGCTCCCGGGGGAGATCCGGGCCCTGCGGGACCTTATGCAGTTCCGCAGGGCCTGCAAGATGGAGCTCTTCCGCCAGGCCTTTGAGTAGGAGCTGCCCCCCATTATACCACCACCGTCAAGGTATCTTAAAGGATGCAACGACGAGGCCGGAGGAAGAACTGGGAAACTGTAGAAGATCCGATGCCATCGTCACTGGATATGTACACCAGGGGAGTACCATCTTGAACTGTGGAGTTACCATCTTGGATTTAGGACATTAGTAACTGGATTGAGTATTGTGGTTTTAATGTTGAATGTTTTATTATGTTTTTATATGTTTTATATGTGGCATGGCTAACGGCCTGCCCCTGTTAGCTGCCCTCAGCCCACTGGGAAGGGCGGGATATAAATATGAAAAATAAATAAATAAAAATAAGGATTCCCCCCCTCGGCCGTGGAAGCTCACTGGGGGACCTCGGGCCTGTCACGGACTCAGCCCGGCTTCCCTCAGAGAGCTGTTGTTGTGGGTTGTGTGGTGAGTAAGGACCGGCGGGAAGAGAGGAAGCCAACGGCCCCTGCTTCTCTCCTTCTCTCCAGCCCGGAGACCATGCGCATGTCTCGGGGGGGCAGTTCGGGCCACCTCAAGTGCGGCAAAGGGACCACCTACGAGGGCGGGATGAGGGAGCCCGCCATCGCCTACTGGCCCGGCCACATCGCTCCTGGTAAGTCCTGTCCGCTCCGGGCCTGTTGTTCACAGCGGCTGTGAAGCAGGAGTTTGGTGTCGTGGTTAGGAGCGTGGACTCTAATCTGGGAGAACCGGGTTTGATTCCCCACTCCTCCTCCACTCGCACCTGGCTGGATGACCTTGGGCAAGCCGTGGTTCTGATAAGAGCTGTTCTTGGAAAAGAGCCGTTTCTGTCAGAGCTCTCTCAGCCCCACCTCCCTCACAGGGTGTCTGTTGTGGGGAGGGGAAGGGAAAGGAGTTTGTAAGCCTCTCTGAGACTCCGAGTGAAGGGCGGGGTATACATCCGAACTCCTCCTCCTCCAGTTTGATGTAGTGGTTAAGTGCATAGTGGTTGAGAGAGCCGGTTTGGTGTAGTGGTGGACTCTAATCTGGGAGAACCCGGTTTGATTCCCCACTCCTCCACTTGCAGCTGCTGGATGACCTTGGGCAAGCCGTGGTTCTGACAAGAGCTGTCCTTGAAAAAGCCGTTTCTGTCAGAGCTCTCTCAGCCCCACCTCCCTCACAGGGGGTGTCTGTTGTGGGGAGGGGAAGGGAAAGGAGTTGTAATCCGCCCTGAGACACCTTTGGGTAGTGAAGGGCGGGGTATAAATCCAATCTCTTCTTCCTCTTCTTCCTCTGCTTGCAGCCAGCTGGTGTGACTTTGGGTCAGTCACAAGTTCTTTCTGAGACTCCTTTGGGTAGTGGAGGGCTGGGTATAAATCCAACCCCCCCTCCACCTTCTTCTCTCACTGTTCTTCATGTGTCTCAGCACAGAGCCTAAGCATGAGGGCTAGAAACAATCTGTCCTGTTTGCTGCTGGGAAAAGTGCTTTGTGTTGGGGAAAGTGCTGCTTATTAGTGCAACGGATCCACATGATCAGCCCCTCGATTGTTTATAAGAACCAATTGGTTCCCCTAGAGGTCCAACAGCCAGTTCCTGTGGAGGGCCAGCAGCAGGGCAGAGAGGCCGTGGCCTTCCCCTGATGTTGCCTCCTGGCTTTGGGATTCAAAGGCTTAGTGCTCCTTAATGTGGAGGTTCCAATTAGTCACCATAGCCATTCATAGACCTCTCCTCCATGAATGTATCTGTCTATTCCCTTTTTAAAGCTGTTCCTTTATATGCTTAGAGAGCCAGTTTGGTGTAGTGGTTTAGGAGTGTCGACTCTAATCTGGGAGAACCGGGTTTGATTCCCCACTCTTCCTCCACGTGCAGCTGCTGGTGTGACCTTGGGTCAGTCACAAATTCTTTCAGAGCTGTTCTCTCAAGAGCAGTTCTCCAGAGAGCTCTCTCAGCCCCACCTCCCTCACCGGGTGTCTGTTGTGGGGAGGGAAGGAGTCTGTAAGCTGCTCTGGGACTCCTTTGGGTAGTGAAGGGCGGGGTATAAATCCAATCTCCTCTCTTCTTCTGTATGAAGGGGGGTGGGGGGTGCAGTAGGGCTAGTATGCAGCGAATGACTGTTGTTTACCTGGGCGGGTGCTGTGCCCTCCCTCTGTCCTCCTTTCCCCTCCTGTCTCTGTCCAGGGGTGACCCATGAGCTGGCCAGCACCTTGGACATCCTGCCGACTCTAGCGGCTCTGGCGGGGGCGGCCCTGCCCAGCGTCACCTTGGACGGCTTCGACCTCAGCCCTGTCCTCTTTGGAAGTGGGAAGGTGAGCTTTGGGTTGGTGATGGGCAGTGGGTGGTAGGGGGACCCTTGTGGGCAGCAGGGGGGTGGGTGCCCCTTTCCGCCTGGCTGCTGTCCCTGAAGGGCCAGTTACACCTCTGGTCCACTTGGCCCTGCTAGGAATAAGAACAGGAGCCCTGCTGGATCAGACCAGTGAGGGTCCATCTAGTTCACCATCCCGTCTCACACAGCAGCCAAACCAGTTCCTCTGGAGGGACAACAACAGGGCATGGAGGCCGAGGCCTTCCCCTGATTAGAACATCCGAAGAGCCCTGCTGGATCAGACCAGTGAGGGTCCATCTAGTTCACCATCCCGTCTCACACAGCAGCCAAACCAGTTCCTCTGGAGGGCCAACAACAGGGCATGGAGGCTGAGGCTTTCATAAGAATGTCAGCCCTGCTGGATCAGACCAGTGATCTAGTCCAGCATCCTGTCTCACACAGCGGCCAACCCGTTCCTCTGGAGGGCCAACAACAGGGCATGGAGGCTGAGGCTTTCATAAGAATGTCAGCCCTGCTGGATCAGACCAGTGATCTAGTCCAGCATCCTGTCTCACACAGCGGCCAACCCGTTCCTCTGGAGGGCCAACAACAGGGCATGGAGGCTGAGGCTTTCATAAGAATGTCAGCCCTGCTGGATCAGACCAGTGATCTAGTCCAGCATCCTGTCTCACACAGCGGCCAACCCGTTCCTCTGGAGGGCCAACAACAGGGCATGGAGGCTGAGGCTTTCATAAGAATGTCAGAAGAGCCCTGCTGGATCAGAGCAGTGAGGGTCCATCTAGTCCAGCCTCCTGTCTCACACAGTGGCCAACCAGTTCCTCTGGAGGGCCAGCATGGAGGCCGAGGCTCTGGGATTCAAAGGCTGACTGCCTCTGGCTGTGGAGGCTCCCCTCAGTCCCCGTGGCTAGCAGCTGCTGATAGACCTCTCCTCCATGAATCTGTCCAATCCCCTTTTAAAGCTGTCTGTGCCTGTGGCCATCACAATATCCTCTGGCAGCGAATTCCACATTTTAATCACCCTCTGTGTAAAGAGGCATTTCCTTTTGTCCGTCCTGAACCTCCTGCCCATCAGCTTCATTGGATGCCCTCGAGTTCTGGTATTTTCGGACAGGGAGAAAAATTACAAGAATGCTTACAAGTTATGGGTGGAAGTTGGTGTGGGGAAAGTCCTGCATTGACCAAGGCTTGGGAGGGGGGAAGGAGGAGGGGGAAGTTTCTTGTGCCCTTAATGTTTGCAGGGCGGGCCAAAATTCCATGGGTGATGCCTTCCCCTCTCTTGCATCTCCTTGTTGTAAACAGCACCAGTTGAACTGCTGCCTGTCCTGAAGATTGTGCAGCCCATGGAAACATAAAAGTGGAACTCTAAGGGGTAAAGCAATTGTTTTGAGGAGGCCCATCCAGTCCAACACTCTGTGTCACACAGTGGCCAAAAACACCAGGTGCCATCAGGAGATCCACCAGTGGGGCCAGGACACCAGGAGCCCTCCCACTGTTGCCAGTTCCCAACTGGCCCCAAGCACCAAGAATACAGAGCATCCCTTGCCCCGGACTGAGAGTTCCTATCTATACCTTGTGGCTAATAGCCACCAATGGACCTCTGCTCCATATGTTTATCTAATTCCCTCTTGAAGCCGACCCTGGAAAGCTGTAAAGAGGGGCCGTGGCTCAGTAAAAGAGCCTCTGCTTGGCATGCAGAGGGTCCCAGGTTCAATCCCCGGCATCTCCAGTTAAAAAGGACCAGGCAGGAGGTGATGGGAAAGACCTCCGCTTGAGACCCTGGAGAGCTGCAAAGAGGGGCCGTGGCTCAGTGGCAGAGCCTCTGCTTGGCATGCAGAAGGTCCCAGGTTCAATCCCCGGCATCTCCAGTTAAAAAGGACCAGGCAGGAGGTGATGTGAAAGACCTCTGCCTGAGACCCTGGAGAGTCACTGCCAGTCTGAGTAGACAGTACTGACCTTTGTGGACCGATGGTCTGTTTCAGTATCAGGCAGCGTTAACGTCTGTGTTTGTGTGTTCCCATGATGCCTCTTCTGTGACTCCCCGTCCTTCTGCTCTGGTTCCAACGACAGAGCCCCCGCAAGGCCATGTTCTATTACCCGCCGGCCCCCAACCCGCTGCTCGGTGTCTTCGCTGTCCGTTATGGAAAGTACAAAGCCCACTTCTTCACCCAAGGTGAGCTCAAGCCCCCCCCTCCCTTGCTGGGCTGGAGCCTGATGCCCATGCCCTTCCCCTCTCCTCTCCATCTCTCTCTCTCTCCAGGCGCCTTCCACAGCAGCACGACCCCCGACCAGGACTGCAGCGGCCTGACCCCCCTGGTGGCCCGGGAGCCCCCCCTGCTGTACGACCTGGAGTTGGACCCGGCTGAGAACTACAACCTTGTCTGGGGAGGGGTGATCAAGCCAGAAATTCTGGCTGTCCTCAAGGAGATATGCTTGCAGAAGGCCACTTTCGACGAGCAGATGGAGTTCGGGGAGAGTCAGCCGGGGCGGGGCCAGGACCCCGCGCTCGAGCCCTGCTGCAACCCCCAGTGCCGGTCCAAGCCTTCCTGCTGCCGCTGTCCGTCTCCCTCTTGGCTCCGCCCGCTCCTCTCCCCCCCCACCGGAACCATCCTTTGAATTCCCGCCTCTTCGGCTTAAACTCAGGGTGGCTTTTCAGGTGGGGAGTCCCCATGAGACGAGGGTCAGCTCTTCTGCTCTGCCCAGGGAAGGGCTGGATTGTTAAGTTCCTCGGGGCAGAGTCTCTCTGGTCTTTTCTTTGGGGGTGGGTGGGTGCTGCTTGGTGCACTGATGGGGCCTTCGGAAGTAATCAGGCTGAAACGAGGCTTTCACCCTCCTGTGAGGAGAAGGGGGTATTTCGCTGGGTGATGGTGAATACCAGCCGTCGCCCTGAGAGTGTGCGTTTACGCAGTGTTTTCACCATGAGACGCTGGTGTGCCAAAATGCCCTTTTGGGTGACTCCCTTGGCTCAGACCGTGGCCCTACAGGAGAAGCGGAAGCCAAGGCTCAGGGCTGGGTCCGCTTTGGGAAAGATGTTTTATTTCCATTCCACGAAACTGTTCGCGGGTAGAGTTGGCCCCCGTTGGGAGGTGAGGACGACGTCGCGGCTGGAAGGCAGGCCCCAACTCCACCTCTGTCTCCGGAACCAGCGGGGTTTGAGTTTCCCAGAAGGACAGAGGCCTGGTGTGAGTGGGGGTGCTGGAGGAGAAACTGCCTTCTTTCCCCCCCCCCCGCCTTTTTGGTTATGGAACAAAAGCTTATTTTGCACCCTAGGCAAGGATCCCTTCTGACGCCCCCCCTGTGCCTGCCATTTTTCAAAAATAAATGCATTTTAGGAAGAATGAAAAACACAAATAATCAAAAAACTCTCAGAGTACGGGGCTGGGTGCAGTTTGGCACCCCTAAGGGCCGGCCCACCCTAGGCGATCGCCTAGTTTGCCTAGTGAGTGAGCCGGCCCTGCTGGTGCCAGCGGAAAGTCCGGCCTGTTTATTGTTTGCAGAACCATTGTTGGGGGTACAGCCCCCTTTGGTTCTGAGTCCAGAGAGCTAGCCGTGTCCATCCGTTGTCGCAAACATGACAGGACTCCGGGGTCACCAGACTCAGCGGTGGGAATTCTATCAGCTCTTTGGAGCCAGAGAGAGGAAAAGGGGGGGGGGGAACGAGGAAGTTGTGCTTCAGAGGTTTCGGCCGTGACCAGGGCTGGTTCAAGGTGTTTTGGTGGCCCTCTCCCCCCCCCCCCATGTGCACAGCCACACCTCAGACCCAGCCCAAGAGGGGCCGCCACTGCTTGCACTGTCCCAAGCAGTCCCTTGGTGGGGCCGTTTCTGTGAAAAATTGAGCAAAGTAGAGAAAAGCAAAGTAGCCGATCCTGGCCCCTGGAGTCGGAGGCATGTTGCAGAATTCAGTCTGAGATGCTTCAGGACCTTGGATTTCCTCGGTCGTCTCCCATCCAAGTACTAACCGGGGCTGAACCTGCTTCGCTTCTGAGATCTGTGGCGATCAAGTGAGCTCTGGGCGCTTTCTTCCTTGGAGGCGTCTTTTGTTGAAGAACGGCCCCCGTCAGGCCAGGAACAGAACCTTGAGGGCCTGGCTCTCTTGCCTCCATAACAAAGCTTTTGGAATGGTGCCATCTTCCACCGAAGTGCCGAGTTGGAGTGCCAACGGCCCAGGCCTTGGGGCACACCCTCCTGCATCAGGATGGATCGGGCGAAAGCAGCCGTGGCGTTCCAGTTGTGCCCTAAGTTTGGCGTAGTGGTTGGGAGCGTGGACTCTGATCTGGGAGAACCGGGTTTGATTCCCCACTCCTCCACTGACTCGCAGCTGCTGGATGACCTTAGGCAAGCCGTAGTTCTGTTCTCTCAAGGGTGGTTCTCAAGAGAGCTCTCTCAGCCCCGCCTCCCTCAAGGGTGTCTGTCTGTTGTGGGGAGGGGGAGGGAAAGGAGTTTGTAAGCCGCTCTGAGACACCTTTGGGTAGTGAAGGGCAGGGTATAAATCCAGACTCTTCCATGACAGCCAGTTTGGTGTAGTGGTTAGGAGTGTGGACTCTAATCTGGGAGAAACGGGCTTGATTTCCCACTCCTCCCCCCCACATGCAGCTGCTGGTGTGACCTTGGGTCAGTCACAAGTTCTCTCAGGGCTGTTCTCTCAAGGGCAGTTCTCTCAGAGGTCTCTCAGCCCCGCCTGCCTCATGGGGTGTCTGTGGTGGGGAGGGGAAGGGAAAGGAGGTTGTAATCCGCTCTGAGACTCCGCGTGAAGGACGGGGTATAAATCCAATCTCCTCTTCTAAATCAGCTGCAGCATCTGCCCAAAGGCCTGGTTGTGTGTGTGGGGGGGTTCCCTTTGGTGCTCTTTCTCTGTCGACCCCATGGCCTCTGTGCGTTTTTGCATCGCTTCTGTATGTACGACCGATTTTTCTTTTGTGCAAGAATGTGGGGGGTGGGGAGGAGGGTGCCCCTATTGCTGACCTCTCTGCTTCTTTCCTCTGGTCAAGAGACCCAACCTTGCCCCCCCCCAGCGCTGCCCCCTGACTTCCCTCCTTTCTTTCCCAAGCCTGGATTCCCTGGAGGTGTCTCAAATGGGGACTTCCTCCTTCTGCGGCTGAGAGTTCCTGCTAATAAAGGTGTTTCCTGGTTCGCTGCCCGGTCTCTCTGCTCTTTGGTCCTGGTGGGTACCCCCCACCCCGGGGGGCCCTTTTTGCACTCGAGGAGGAGGTGGGAGGTGTGCCGGTGGACTGCGGGGAAAGCGCAGAGGCGGCCCCCTCTTCCTCAAGCCCAGTGGCTGCCGGGGTGGGGCGGGACTCGTTGCAGCGCTGCTGCATCCCCCAATTGCCTGCACGGTCAGAGCTCTGCGCAGGCGCCTGAGGAGACCCCGGCAGAGGGACGATGGGTGGGGAGCGGCCAGCAGAGGGCGCCCGATCCTTGCCAATAAGATCTTGACCAGCCTTCCTGCAGACACTGGGAAGGTCTTAAAAGTAAAGAATTGGCGCTTTTGTAAAAGGGGCTGGGGTGGTGGTGGTAGTGTTCCCTCTAAGGCTCACACCGTTTTTGTCTTAGCTCAGGAAGGAGGGCTCCAAAGCAGTGTTCCCTCTAAGCTCAGTTAGTGTGAGCTAGCTCACAGTTTTTTAGCCTCTGGCTCACACATTTTTGTCTCAGCTCAGGGAGGAGGGCTCCAGAGCAAAGTAATTTATGCGGTAGCCAAATCACTCGCTCACAACATTAATGCCAGTATGTCACAAATGGGTCATTTCCTAGAAAAAGAGGTGCGGGAGTTTATTGTTGTTCAGTCGCACGGTCGAGTCCGACTCTTCGCAACCCCATGGACCAGCTCCCGCCAGACCAAGCGTGATCCACTGGAGAAGGAAATGACAACCCACTCCAGTATCTTTTGCCAAGAAAACCCCATGGACAGTAACAAAAGGAGTTTATTAGCATAATGTATTAGCATAACTCATTTGCATGTGCCACACCCCCTGACATCACCGGAAGTGTGTCAGAAGGCTCCACTGGACTGTTCTGGATTGCTAGCTATGGGGGGGCGGAACGGGCAGATCTGTCCTGCCAGAGGGGGTAGAGCTTGTCCCTGAATAAAACTTGGTCTTAAAGGTGCCACTGGACTGTTTTGGACCGGGGGGCTCTGCAACTTACCTGGCTGCACCTTGCTCTGACTGAGGGCTGCTGGGAGCAGGGGGTGGGGCTTGTTGCATGTGCCCGCCCCCTGGGCTCTTTACTACCGGAGCTCCGCTCCTGTGCGCTCTTGCAGGAAATGACTCCTGGTCACAAAGTAGAATTTTTGCTGACAAGGCTCCACAGCTTAGAGGGAGAGTTGGTGGGGGGATGGGACAAAATTTACTAAATCAGAGGAAGAAGATAAGAGGAGCCAGCCACTTCCTCTGGAGGGATGAAAACAACAAGCCGGGCATAGAGGCTGAGGCCTTCTCCTGACGTTGCTTCCTGGCGCTGAGATTTAGAGGTAGACTGCCTGTTTATAGAGAGGTTCCCTTCAGTCTGCCCATTTAAAGGCCTGCCTAGCAAGCTTATTGAAAGTGGGAACTCCTTTAGCGATGTGGGGGAGAAGCAGAGGCTGTTCCACCTGCCTGCGGCCAGAGACCAGCCATTTTGTCTCGCTCTACCTCCCCTCCCAGATATGGGAATGATAAAATCGGCCTGCCTTGCAGGACTGACGCATGGATTTCTGAAGAGCGTGAAGTGCTTCACAGGCTGCGTACAGAGTGGGAGGGATTTCACTCTCCCAACCGTCCTGATGCCGAGCCAGTTGGGCGTCGTGGTTAGGAGCAGAGTCTCTAATCTGGGGAAACTGGGCTTGATTCCCCACTCCTCCACATGCAGCTGCTGGTGTGACCTTGGGTCAGTCACCAGTTCTCTCAAGAGCTGTTCTCTCAGGAGCAGTCCTCAAAAGAGCTCTCTCAGCACCACCTGCCTCACAGGGTGTCTGTTGTGGGGAGGGGGAAGGGAAAGGAGGTTGTCAGAAGGGTGGGGTATAAATCCAAACTCCTCCTCTTCCTTGTGCGACCCCACTGGTCACTTCCCTCAATTGTGAGAACGATAATCTTATTCTTACTCTCTTCTTTCTGCTGTTTGGCCAGTTTTTCAATCCATTAAAGGGCCTATCCTGTTATCCATGACTGCCCCCCCCAATGCCTTTAAGACAATGAACGGATAAAAACCCAGCTGAAAAATGAAGACTGCACCAATGTTCCCTCTAAGCTGTAGAGTCCTGTGAGCAAAAATTCTACTTGGTGAGCTCCTGGCATTAAAGCTGTGAGCGAGCGATTTGGCTGCTGCATAAATTAGTTGGCTCTGGAGCCATCCCCCCTGAGCTAAGACAAAAATATGTGAGCTAGCTCACACTAACTCAGCTTAGAGGGAACACTGGACCACACCTCCTACCTGGTCCTTTTAACGAGATGCTGGGATAAGCTGGTTAAGTGTGGGCTGGATGGTGCAACCAGGGGTCATTCCATAGAAAAAGAGGTGCAGGAGCTCATTAGCATTACTCATTTGTATGTTGCACATCCCCTGATATCACCGGGAGTGTGTCAGAAGGCAACATCCACCGCTCAGGCTCCACTGGACTGTTTTGGATTGCTAGCTATTGGGGGGGGGGCGCACAGATCTGTCCCTCACAGAGGAGGGAGAGCTTGTACCTGAAGGCGGGCCGGGGTGCAACTTCTTGCTCCTCGTGGCCCAACTGCGGGCTGCTGGGAGCAGGGGGCGGGGCTTGTTGCATGTGCCCGCCCCCTGGGCTCCTTACTGCCGGAGCTCCGCTCCTGTGCGCTCCCGCAGGAAATCACCCCTGGGTGCAACCATTGAATGGATTCATGGTTGGTTGAAAAATCGTACCCAACGAGTGCTCGTAAATGGCTCTGTGTCTACGTGGAGGGAAGTCTCGAGTGGAGTGCTGCAGGGCTCGGTCCTAGGCCCGGTGTTGTTCAATGTTTTTATAAATGACCTGGAGGAAGACATAGAGGGAATGCTTATCATATTTGCAGATGACACAAAGCTGGATGGGATTGCTAATTCTGACGAAGACAGAGTCAGGATTCAAAATGATCTCGATAGGCTGGAACAGTGAGCTGAGACAAATAACATGAATTTCAATAGAGAGAAGTGCAAAGTCCTACACTTAGGTGCAAAAAATCAAAGGCACAGATATAGAATGGGAGAGACTTGGCTTGACAGCAGCACCTGTGAAAGGGATCTGGGTGTTCTGGTGGAGCTAAATATGAGCCTGCAGTGCAATGTGACTGCAAAGAAAGCAAATGCAATCTTAGGATGCATTCACAGAAGTATTGTGTCCAGATCACGGGAGGTGGTAGTTCCACTCTATTCCGCTATGGTCAGGCCTGACCTGGAGTCCTGTGTCCAGTTTTGGGCACCACATTTCAGGAAGGATGTTGACAAGCTCGAGCGTGTCCAGAAGAGGGCCTGGGAAAGAGAAGGCTTAGAGGGGACATGATTGCAATCTTCAAGTGTTTGAAGGGCTGTCAGGTAGCAGACGGAGCAGATCTATTCTCTCTTGCTCCGGATTGCAAGACTAGATCTAATGGGTGGGAATTACAAGGGAGTCGTTACCGGCTAAATATCAGGAGAAACTTCCTACCGGTAAGAGTGGTTGAGCAGTGGAACAGACTGCCTCGGGAGGTGGTGGGTGCTCCTTCGCTGAATGACGATCTTTCGGGTATGTTGTAGGGCTGTGTTTCGGCTGTGCTCCTGCAGAGTGCAGGGGGCTGGACTAGATGACCTGCAAGATCCCTTCCGAGTCTAACATTCTATGGTGCTCTGACCCAGGAACCTTCCTCCCACAAAGCAGGTGTTCTCCCTCTGAGCCCCTCCCTTGGAGTGTTTCTGCCCCCCCCCCCAGCCCCATAACTCTGTTTGTCAATGGGCTTTTCCTGCACAATGTAGGCTTGGGGCAGCGAACAGTGTTAAGACTTTCGTGTCAGACTAAGCATTGGGGGGGGGGTCATTTCTTTGCCCCAACATTTCTGATTCTTCCTTAGCAGCCTGTGGAGACGAAAATGGATTGAACAACATTTGTGCAATTAAAAATACAGTTTAAAATAATTCAGTTAAAAACCAGTGAACAAACCACACTAGGACGAGGGCCAGGAACCGTTAGTGGGGGCTTGCAAGAGGAAACAGAAAAGTCCTCACCTGCTGGTGAAAGTTTACATAAGAACATAAGAGAAGCCAATGTTGGCTCAGGCCAGTGGCCCCTCCAGTCCAACACTCTGTGTCATACAGTGGCCAAAATTACCAGGTGCCCTCAGGAGGTCCAGCAGTGGGGCCAAGACACTACCCCCCAAGCACCAAGAATAGAGAGCATCCCTTGCCCTGGACATAAGAACATAATAGAAGCCAATGTTGGATCAGGCCAATGGCCCCTCCAGTCCCACACTCTGTGTCACACAGTGGCCAAAAATACCAGGTGCCATCAGGAGGTCCAGCAGTGGGGCCAGGACACTAGGAGCCCTCCCACTGTTGCCCCCCCCCAGGCACAAGAATAGAGAGCATCCCTTGCCCTGGACATAAGAATGTAAGAGAAGCCAATGTTGGATCAGGCCAATGGCCCCTCCAGTCCCACACTCTGTCGCACAGTGGCCAAAAATACCAGGTGCCATGAGGAGGTCCAGCAGTGAGCCAGGACACCAGGAGCCCTCCCACTGTTGCCCCCCGTTCCAAACACCAAGAATACAGAGCATCCCTTGCCCCGGACATAAGAAGACATAAAAGAAGCCAATGTTGGATCAGACCAGGGGCCCCTTTAGTCCCACACTCTGTGTCACACAGCAGCCAGTAATACCAGGTGCCATCAGGAGGTCCAGCAGCAGGGCCAGGACACTAGAAGCCCTCCCACTGTTGACCCCCCACCCCAAGCACCAAGAACACAGAGCATCCCTTGCCCCAGACAGTAGAACATAAGAGAAGCCAATGCTGGATCAGGCCAATGGCCCATCTAGTCCAACACTCTGTGTCACACAGTGGCCAGAAATACCAGGTGCCATCAGGAACTCCATCAGTGGGGCCAGAACTCCAGAAGGCCTCCCACTGTTGCCCCCCCCCAGCACCAAGAATATAGAGCATCCCTTGCCCCAGACATAAGAACATAAGAGAAGCCAAAGTTGGATCAGGCCAAATGGCCCATCCAATCCAACACTCTGTGTCACACAGTGGCCAAAAACACCAGGGGCCATCAGGAGGTCCATCAGAGGGAGTCTGATAGAGGGAGGCAGAGGACTCCCCCCGAGGAAGGAGCGCAGAAGTTCGGGTGCCGTGACCAAGAAGGCCCTTCCCACTTACGGCCACCTGGAAAGAAGGGCTGGAGGGCCCCGGTTCCAGAAGAGCCTCGGCCCTCCAGAAGGCCCATTGTCTCAGCATTCCACAAGCTTTGCTATGGTCCCCCTTCCTCCGCTCACCCTGGCTTAGGGCTGACATTGTGGCCGGTGCTGAGCGGGCCACGGACGGCCATTTCCGTGACAGCCCGTCCTCCGTGGCGCCCCCCCGCCCTCCCGCCGCCTTTTCAGGGGAGGGGCACCCTGTTCTGCCACAATGGCAGCGGCCAGGCCCCGTCTCCTAGCAACGCAGAAGGAGAGCGCTTGTGATGCCGCAGCATCCCGGTCCTGAGGCAGGAGCTCCGCCATGTGGCAGCAGCACCAGAGGCCGACGGCTCACGATGGGCACCCCAGCCGGCCTTCTCCTGGGGCTTGGGACTTTGCTGCAGCTCTCGGGGGCATATGGCTACGACCCAGAGAGTAAGCACAGCCTAGGGGGTGGGGCTGGGGAGGAAAGCCCCCTTCCCGGGCACTCCCTGGACTGTGACCCACCTGGACGACATCTCACCGGCCTCTCTATAGGTACCCCACAGTTCACTCCAGGTTGCTCCGTCTGTTGGAGGGGAGGTTCTCTTGCTTAGGCTGAGCAGTCTCCTAGGGTCGCCAGCTCCGAATTTGGAAATTCCTGGATAAGTGAGGGGAGGAACCTCAGTGTGGTAGAATGCCATAGAGGCCACCCGCTAGTTTGGAGGAGTCAGTTTGGTGTCGTGGTTAAGTGTGCAGAGTCTAATCTGGGAGAACCGGGTTTGATTCCCCACTCCTCCACTTGCACCTG
>NW_015172092.1:165522-182021 GCF_001447785.1 Gekko japonicus
TCCTCCTCCTCCTCGTCTTCTTCTTCTTCTTCTTCTTCTTCTTCTTCTTCTTCTTCTTCTTCTTCTTCTTCTTCTTCTTCTTCTTCTTCTTCCGTGGCCCTTTTCTCCAGGGGAACTGTTTTCTGCAGTCTGGAGATGAGCTGTAATCCCAGTGGATCCCCAGGTCCCACCTGGAGGCTGGCCTCCCTACAAGTCTTCACATCCGTGGTGTGTGTGTGTGTGTGTCCGCATCCTGGTCCCTGTTCTCAAACAGGTGCAGCCTCTCTGCCGGGCACCCTGTTCTACACTCTCCATAATCCGAGGGTTTATACCTCACGTTGCAAGGCAGAGATGGGATTCTGTTGGTCGTGCCGCCCCCGCCCCCGCCCCCACCTCATGTCTCCCGGGTTGAGCTGGCCAACTTGGTGACTGTGTTGGTGACCCCAGAGTTGGTTTGTCTTGGAAGTCCTCAGTGTCCACACATGGCCAGTGGTGCCCGGAGCAGCGCTAGACTGCATGGCCAACGTGACCATTATGGTGCCCTGTCTGAGTCTATGTGTATAGCCGGCCCTGCCCTTGGTGTGGTGTTCTGTGCAGGCCATGCACTGTCCCATCTATTTTGTCCCATATATTTTGTCTTGCTCTTTTCTAGCCCATGTTATGCACACACATGCATGCACACACACCCTCGCTTGGTTGTACTCGGGGGTCATTTTGTAGAAAAAGAGGTGCAGGAGCTCATTAGCATAACTCATTAGCATAACCTGTTTGCATATGCCACACCCCCTGGCATCACTGGAAGTGTGTCAGAAGGCAACACCCACCGCTCAGTCTCCACGGGACTGTTTTGGATGGCTAGCTATTGGGGGGGGGAGAACATGCAGATCTGTCCTCGCAGAGGAGGGAGAGCTTGTACCTGAATAAAACTTGGTCTTAAAGGTGCCACTGGACTGTTTTGGATCTGTTGGCTTTGCAGCTTACCTGGCTGCTTCTTGCTCTGACTGAGGGCAGCTGGGAGCAGGGGGTGGAGCTTGTTGCATGTGCCCGCCCCCTGGGCTCTTTACTGCCGGAGCTCCGCTCCTGTGCGCTCCTGCAGGAAATGACCCCTGGTTGTAATGGTTTGTTTTCATTGGCTACTCTTGTTTTTATTGTGAGCTGCCCTCAGCAAGTCTCTAGAGAGGTGGTGTATAAGATTTTTAGATAGCTCTTTAGCCTGCACAACACATGCATTATAATCTGTAATGCCGCCACACACCCCTGCCAGGCAGGCCTCAGAGTTGTCCTCTCCGTATTGCAGTGTGGCTCGCCCATGGCCACTGGTGGAGCGGAAGTCCAAACAGAGATTCAGAGCTGGAGCTCCTTGAGCCACAGGGGCAATCGAGGCCGGCCGGCGGCGTTCGACTGCTCCTTTTCACTTCCCCTTTTCTTTCTCCTCAGCTTGTGGGAAACGGCCGCTGGCCCCCCGTCACGGCGGCAGCATGCGGATTGTGGGAGGTGTCGATGCCCTGCCTGGAGCGTGGCCTTGGCTCGTTAGCATACAGATCCCGACTTCCAAGGGACCTCGGCACTCGTGCGGAGGGTCTCTCCTCACTCCCCGCTGGGTGCTCACTGCGGCCCACTGCTTCAAGACCAAGAGGAGGTGAGCACGGGGAAGGCACCCTGCCTGCACGGGGAGGTCCCCCCCAGACAAGAAGCCACGCTTTCCCAACCCCAGGAGGGGCTCCCACAGACATAAGGACGTAAGAGAAGCCAGTGTTGGTGGATCAGGCCAATGGCCCATCCAGTCCAACACCCTGTGTCACACAGTGGCCAGAAATACCAGGTGCCATCAGGAGGTCCAGCAGTGGGGCCAGGACACTAGAAGCCCCTCCCACTGTCACCCCCCCAGCACCAAGAATACGGAGCATCCCTTGCCCCAGACATAAGAACGTAAGAGAAGCCAATGCTGGATCAGGCCAATGGCCCACCCGGTCAAACACTATGTGTCACACAGTGGCCAGGAATACCAGGTGCCATCAGGAGGTCCAGCAGTGGGGCCAGGACACTAGAAGCCCCCTCCCACTGTTGACCCCCCCACCAAGCACCAAGTAGACAGAGCATCACTTGCCCCAGAGCCCCTATCTATACCTTGTGGCTCATAGCCACTGATGGACCTCTGCTCCATATGCTTATCTAATTCCCTTTTGAAGCCGTCCATGCTTGTAGCCGCCACCACCTCCTGTGGCAGTGAATGGCCGATACCACCATCCAGCAGGGTCCTCTTCTGTGGTGTGACCTCTGCCTTGATCCTTACAAACTTACTCCCCCCCACAAAAAAATGTGCCTCTGTAAAGGTTCCCTTGCTCGAAAGCCAGTCGAGTCCGACTCTAGGGTTGCGGTGCTCATCTCCGTTTCCAAGCCAAAGAGCCAGCGCTGTCCGAAGACGTTTCCGTGGTCATGTGGCCGGCATGACTAAACACCGAGGCGCACGGAACGCTGTTCCCTTCCCACCGAAGTGGTACCTATTTATCTACTTGCAATTTCTTGCTTTAGAACTGCTAGGTTGGCAGGAGCTGGAACTAGAGACGGGAGCTCACTCCGTCATGTGGCACACTCAGGTCTCGAACTGCTGAACTACCAACCTTCCACAGCCTGCAGTTCAGCGTCTTAACCACTTGAGCCACCGCAGCTCCATGCCTCTGTCAAAAGCACTGTTAAATAGTGGGTTCCATGGATGAACAGTCTCCAAGTCTAGTGATCAGCTCTGCTTTATTCAGTGATTTCAGCAAGAACAAGACCTTAGACCAGAGCCTCAGCTCGGTTATATTGCCTGCAGTGGCCACACCCCAACACACCCTATACCCAACGATAGGCTATTTACAAAACTTTACATCTTGATTGGTTCCTGCCAGAATCCTGTTGGTCTATTGTTATTCGGCTCCAAGCTCACCCTGTCTCTGGCAGCACTGTCCTGCAATGTTTCCGTCCCAATACATAACAAGCACTTTCAAGCCTTCTGCAACATAGGGGGAGAGATGCTATAAAAATGTCTCGGCACTGGGAGAGATCTGTAGGCAAATCCAGCCCATCACTGGCACACCTCTGTGACTCCAGTCTGTCCTTTGAGCTGTGTTGCCGGGCAGGCGTCTTCTGCAGCCCATGCACCAATAGCCTGGAAGGGGCCGTGGCTCAGTGGCAGAGCCTCTGCTTGGCCTGCAGAAGGTCCCAGTTTCAATCCCCAGCTTATCCAGCTAAAAAGGACCAGGCAGGAGGTGATGGGAAAGACCTCCGCCTGAGACCCTGGAGAGCTGCAAGAGGGGCCGTGGCTCAGTGGCAGAGCCTCTGTTTGGCATGCAGAAGGTCCCAGTTTCAATCGCTGGCAACATCTCCAGTTAAAAAAGACCAGGAGGGAGGTGATAGGAAAGACCTCCGTCTGAGACCCTGGAGAGCTGCAAGGAGGGGCTGTGGCTCAGTGGCAGAGCCTCTGCTTGGCATGCAGAAGGTCCCAGGTTCAATCCCCGGCACCCCCAGTTAAAAAGGACCAGGCAGGAGGTGATGGGAAAGACCTCTGCCTGAGACCCTGGAGAGCTGTAAGGAGGGGCCATGGCGCAGTGGCAGAGCCTCTGCTTGGCACGCAGGAGGCCCCAGGTTCTATCCTTGGAATATCCAGCTAAAAAGGACCAGGCAGGAGGTGATGGGAAAGACCCTGGGACCCTGGAGAGGCACTGTTAGACTGAGTAGAGAATACTGATCTTGATGGACCAAGGGCCTGATTCAGTATAAGGCAGCTTTTTGTGTTCAGCAGAATTAAAGGGAGGATCTGTAGCTTGGTGGTAGAGCACCTGCTTCGCATGCAGAAGGCCCCAAGTTCAATCCCCAGCATCTCCATGCGAAAGGATCAAGTAGTAGGTGTTGGGAAAGACCTCCACCTGAGACCCTGGAAAGCCGCTGCTAGTCTGAGTAGACAAGACTGGCATTGATGGACCAAGAGTCTGATGTGTTCAAAACATTTTAGGGGACAGGTTGTTGCTCAGTGGCAGAGCCTCTCCTTGGCCTGCAGAAGGTCCCAGGTTCAATCCCTGGCATCTCCATGTGAAAGGACCAGGCAGTAAGTGATGGGAAAGACCTCCACATGAGATGCTGGAGAGCTGCTGCCAGTCTGAGTAGACAAGACTGACCCTGATGGACCCGGGGAGACTGTTTCAGTATAAGGCACCTTTGTGTGTGTTCAGGTTGCAGGATAATTATCATCATACAGCCAGTATCTGCATCCCTCCAGATTTTATCACATGGTTGAGTGGCGTAGATTTTGTCAGGCCAGGTGCACACACATACTTAGAAGCATTTATTTATTTAGATCTTTATGCCTCCCTTTTCTTTCCAATGGAGACCCAACATAAGAGAAGCCCATGTTGGATCAGGCCAGTGGCCCATCCAGTCCAACACTCTGTGTCACACAGTGGCCCAAAACACCAGGGGCCAGAACTCCAGAAGCCCTCCCACTGTTCCCCCAACACCACCACCGAGAATACAGAGCATCACTTGCCCCAGACATAAGAACATAAGAGAAGCCCAAGTTGGATCAGGCCAATGGCCCATCCAGTCCCACACTCTGTGTCACACAGTGGCCCAAAACACCAGGGGCCAGAACTCCAGAAGCCCTCCCACTGTTCCCCCAACACCACCACCGAGAATACAGAGCATCACTTGCCCCAGACATAAGAACATAGGCCCATGCAGTCCGTCACAGGCCACACATCCGGCCAAAAATACCAGGGGCCATCAGGAGATCTAGCAGTGGGGCCAGGACACTAGAAGCCCTCCCACTGCTGCCCCCCCCCCCAGGCACCCAGAGTACAGAGCATAACCTGCCCCCGACCGGGAGTCCCTATCTATACCTTGTGGCTAAGAGCCACTGATGGACCTCTGCCCCATATGCTTATCCAGTTCCCTCTTGAAGCCTTCCATGCTTGTAGCCGCCGCCTCCTCCTCCTCTGGCAGTGAATTCCATGTGTTAATCACGCTTTGGGTGATTCCTTCCTTCCCCAAAGAGGCTTACAGGATCATCCCCTTGCCTTTTTTGTTCTTAAAACAACCGTGGGGTAAATTAGGCTGAGAGAGAGTGACTGGCCTGAGGTCACACAGTGAACTTCCGTGGTGGAGTGGGGATTCAAACCCGGCTCTCCCAAATCCTCTCCAGACCGTCTAGCCACTGCCTCAAGCAGCCTCCGGCACACTTAAAGGCCTTCAGAGAGCCAGTTTGGCGTAGTGGTGAAGTGCGCGGACTCTAATCTGGGAGAACCAGGTTTGATTTCCGACTCCTCCACATGTTGCTGCTGCTGTGACCTTGGGTCAGTCACAAGTTCTTTCAGAGCTGTTCTCTCAAGGGCAGTTCTCAGAGAGCTCTCTCAGCCCCACCTACCTCACATACCTCACAGGGTGCCTGTTGTGGGGAGGGGAAGGGAAAGGAGTTTGTAAGCTGCTTTGAGACTGCCTTGAGTAGTAAAGAGCGGGGGATAGATCCAATCTCCTCCTCCTCCTCCTTTTCTTCTCAATGCCAGATACTCCCTCCCTTCAAGGGAGGGCACCCAGGTCAGCACACCATCACTTCCAGCCTGGCCAGAGAGCCAGTTTGGTGTAGTGGTGAAGTGCGCAGACTCTAATCTGGGAGAACCGGGTTTTATTCCCCACTCCTCCTCCACTCGCAGCTGCTGGATGACCTTGGGTCAGTCACAAGTTCTCTCAGAGCTGTTCTCTCAAGGGCAGTTTCTCTCAGAGCTCTCTCAGCCCCACCTACCTCACAGGGCGTCTGTTGTGGGGCGGGGAAGGGAAAGGAGATTGTGAGCCGCTCTGAGACTCCCTTGGGTAGTGAAGGGCGGGGTATGAATCCAGTCTCTTCTTCTCTTCTTCTCCAGCACGTTTTTGGTGCTGGTAGGCTGAAGGGCGTGTGCTAGGACCTGAAAGCCTGACCCAGGGCAGGAAGGGCTGTCCTCGAAAGACCCTCACCCCAACCGTGCTCTGTTTGCGTGCAGATCCTTGAAACAATGGAGGATCGTGGTGGGAGCCACAGACCTTTCCACGCTGCCCTCGGCTGGCCAGCTCCGCTCGGTGCGCAACGTGGTCATCCACAAGGACTACAATCCGCGCACGGAGGCCAACGACATCGCCCTGATGGAGCTCGACAGCCCAGTGGCCTTCGATGACTTCGTGCAGCCGGCCTGCCTGCCTCACATCACCGTGGCCACCAGCCGCTTCTCCAACTGCTACATCAGCGGCTGGGGCACCACCACGCAGAACAGTGAGCAAAGGGGCCTGTGGCCAGATTGGTCCGGAGCTCCTCTAGGGCATCTCTGAGACCGCCTCTTGCCGAGTCAGGCCTTATAGCCAAGATGCTCTCTTCCAGGGGTCATTTCGTAGAGAAAGAGGTGCAGGAGCTCATTAGCATAGCTCATTAGCATGACTCATTTGCATACGCCACACCCCCTGACCTCACCGGGAGTGTGTCGGAAGGCAACACCCACCACTGCTCAGGCTCCACTGGACTTCTGGCTCGCTAGCTATTGGAGGGGGGGGGGGGACATGCAGATCTGTCCTCACAGAGGAGGGAGAGCTTCTGCCTGAATAAAACTTGGTCTTAAAGGTGCCATTGGACTGTTTTGGACTGGGGAGCCGGGGGGGGGCCCTCTGCAGCTTAAGCCGGGGGGGGGGCTCTGCAACTTACCTGGCTGCTTCTTGCTCTGACTGAGGGCTGCTGGGAGCAGGGGGCGGGGCTTGTTGCATGTGCCCGCCCCCTGGGCTTTTTACTGCCAGAGCTCCGCTCCTGTGCGCACCGGCAGGAAATGACCCCCGGTCTCTTCTGACCGGCAGTGGCTCTTCCGGGTCTTAGGCAGAGCAGGGGCTTTCACACAAAGTGCTGGCTGCAGAGGCCGTGGCTCAGTGGCAGAGCCTCTGCGTGGCATGCAGAGTTTCCCAGGTCCGATCCCTGGCACCTCCCGTGAAAAGGAGCTTGTAGGAGGTGATGGGAAAGACCTCTGCCTGCGAGTACGGAGAGCCACGGCCACTCTCAAGTAGGCAGCACTGACCCTTGTGGACTGAGTCAGTGTAAGGCAGTTCCATGGGCTCCGTTATAACTCGTCTCCAGACAACAGAGATCAGTTCCCCTGGAGAAAATGGCTGCTTTGGAGGGTGGACTCTGGGCCCCTCTAGGGCACTTTGCATGGCTGAGGTCCCTCTCCTCCCAAATCGCCAGGAATTTCCTGTTGAGGCTAACTTTAAAGCCCTATATGGCCCTATATGGCCAGGGTCCATCATACCTGAGGGACCCCCTTTCCCCATACATACCCCAGAGAGAACTACAGTCAGGGTCGCAAAATCGACTGACCCTCCCGGGCCTGAAGGATGCCAGGCTTGCTGCCACCAGGGCCAGGGCCTTTTCAGTGGCGGCTCCATCCTGGTGGAATGAGCTCCCGGAGGAGATCAGGGCCCTGCGGGATCTTTTACAGTTCCCTGCAAGACGGAACTCTTCCACCAGGCCTTCAATTAAGGAGTCGCCACCACTGTTACCATCAATAATCTTAACCAGAGAGCCCTGGCCCTTGGCTTTGACATCCAGCCTATGCTGCCGCTCGCACTAGGAAAAGCCCTGAGCAGAAAACATTGCTTAGACCTTGTAGGCACTTTCGGGACGCCATCTGAAGCAATCAATGAAACATCACCAGCACTTTATGATTTATGGTCTATTTATAATTGACTTGTTTTAGATGATTGTATGTGGATTTTAATTGTTATTTATGTATTGATCAGTGTGAGCCACCCTGAGCCTGCTTTGCGGGGAGGGCGGGGGAACAACTTAATTAATTAATTAAATAAACAAACTGGTGTGGTTAGTCCACTTACCATTAGTTAGCGGCGTGCTTAAATAAAGCCACAAACGCAGGAGCGTCACTTTGCCAGGTTACTCAGTTCACAGAGCTACACTTAGCCGCATTGCAATTTTAGGAGAGAAACACTTTGCTCTTGATTTGAGAAGTACACTTTGGATAGCAAAGAGCAGGGACAGGACAGAGCACTAACTTACTAGCTAAAGGACGGAGGGAGATGGCGAGAGGCCCATCTGCCTCACGGTGCCAAGAGAGGACCGCATGTCTCTCTCTTGCTGTGTGCAGGGCGAGAGAGCTCGTCACAAAATGAGCGAGAGAACGAAAGGAAGGGGAAATCGTCCCTGAGAACACAATTTGTGTTTCAAAGAGCACAGTGGCAGGAGGGTAAAGACAGGAAGACAGGTCAGTGTGCCTGTCTAGCTATCTAGTCTCTCTTGCAAGTTGCCACAAAGTCTGGAGGTCTGCGACAGGGGCCACTGCATCTGGAACTTCCAACATTTCCCAGCCCAGAGCTGGCAACCGTAATTAAAGTTTCCTCCTTGACTTCCTTAGCATCCTCTCCCTTGTGCGGGGCCATGGCTGGGTGGTAGAGCCTCTGCGTTGCATGCGGAAGGTCCCGTGTTCAATCCCCGGCATCATCAGCCTGAAACCTGGGAGAGCCGCTGCCAGTCTGTATTGATGATGATACTCAGGGCTTTTTTTGTAGAAAAAGCCCAGCAGGAACTCATTAGCATAATAGGCCACAGCCAACAACAGAAACTCATTAGCATATCCAGCCACACCCATGAGAGCATAGCTCATTAGCATATTAGGCCACACCCCCATGTTACCAGAAGTGTGCTCATCCAGCCACACCCACCTTTTGCTTCTTATTCTGTTTACCTTGTTTGTTGTCAAAACCCAGGGCCTTTTTTTGTAGCAGGAACTCCTTTGCATGTTAGGCCACACATCCCGAATGTAGCCAATCCTAATGAGTTTCTGCTGTTGGGTTTGGCCTATCATGCTAATGAGTTCCTGCTGGGCGTGGCCAACTTGGGAGCCAGCCGGAACTCCGTTCCTGTGCGTTCCTGCCCCAAAATAGCCCTGATTGATACTGACCACGATGGACCACGGATCTGATTCCGTATACGTCAGCCTCGTGTGCGCACTGGAAATGCCAGGGTCTGACCCAGGGTGTGTTCTGTACGCGACATGGGTGACCTACCATTGAGCTAGGCCCATTTCCACATCTGGAAATGCATCGTTGCAGACACAAACAGGAAAGGACAGGCCAAGGCGCTGCGGAAGGTTGCTGATATCTTGTGCAGAGGAAGCTCAGGGTTGCTCTGAATGACATGAACTTGAAAAGAGAATAAAGGCACCGAAACGCCCACGCCAAGCCAGCTTCCTGACTGAGCGGGGTCTTATTGGGGTGCCACTGACTAGGCCAGGTAGCTTTTGGAGGGGAGGTTCCCGGAAGCTGGGGGTGTTGGATGAGGTTGTGCGGAGCAGGAAGCTGACAGTGTCCCCTTTGCTCACAGGTGTGAAGACGTCCGATGTCCTGCAGGAGGCTAGAGTGAATATTCTGGACACTGAAAAATGCAACAGCAGCCAGTGGTACAACGGGGCCATGAGCCCTCACACCCTGTGTGCTGGGTATGAGGAAGGGGGCATTGACAGCTGCCAGGTAACAATGTGCCCACAAAGCATGACTTCCTTCCCCAGGACTTTTCAGGACTGTAAGAGTGTGTCTGTGTTTGTGTGTGTGTGTTTCTCTGTCTGTGCGCGTGTGCACAAGTGAGTATTGCCTGCCCGTCTACCCAGAAAGGCTCCATTAAAAAAACACCCAACAAACCCAACATAATCGTCATGGAGTAGTGCAGGGCCCATGGAGGTTTGCCGTCTTGGTCAAAGTCGTCCGGAGAGCAGTTGTCATTCCAGGAGATCTCCAGGCCCCACCTGGAGGTTGGAAACCTTGCACAATCTCCTGGTTTTAGTTCCTGTTAGGGTTGCCACTTCCGGATTGGGAGATACCTGGAGATTTGGGGGTGGAGCCTGGAGAGGGCAGGGTTTGGAGAGGGGGGGAGGGACCTCAGCAGGGCATATTTACATAGAATCCACCCTCCGAAGCAGCCATTTTCTCCAGGGGGAACTGATCTCTGCCATCTGGAGATCAGTTGTCATTCCAGGAGATCTCCAGGTCCCACCTGGAGGCTGGCAACCCTGGTTCCTATTCTGTTTCATTATCTGACCCCAGTCGGCCAAACTTCCTCCACTCTGGACAAGGGCTCAACTCCATCTCAAAGCAGCCTCCCCGCCCCTCAGCGTGAGGGCGCAAACTCCCTCCCGTGACCGACGGCTCCGTGCAGGGCCTTATATGCTCTCTGCCAGAACTCCACCCCGTTCACAGCCATTGGCTCCTGCTTTTCCCTCCGTTTCTCCCCCGTCCAATCCCGAAGCAGGGAAGGTGCCGAGGAAACATAGGCCTGCTGGAGATTTTTTGCAGGGCCTGTAAAATGGAGCTTTTCTGACAGGCTTTTGGTTGAGGCAGCGGACATTGAACTATTCTGCCCTCCCTGGTTCATGGCCCCTCCCTGGTGCCCTGCTGCTTTAGACAATACTATTTGGGCACCGGAGCTTCCTGGGGTACCTGTATCCACCTGACACGAGACACGGGTTTTTCTGTCGTATATTGTGCCGTTTACTGTTTTATTGGTTTTATTGCTCTTATTGCTTTTTATGTGGTAAGCCTCTGTGAGCCCATTCGTGGGATAGGGCGGGATATAAACTAAGCCATTATTTAATTAATTTAATTTAATTTAATTAATTCATTTTATTCATATTAATTTAATTAATTAATTTTATTTTATTTATACCCCGCCCTCCCCGCATTGCGGGCTCAGGGCGGCTTACAACAATGGGCACGTAGTGCGATAAAACAACAATAAAACAATTTAAAATCATTAAGTTGACGCAAGCCAACTAAAGAATATACCATCAAGAAATTTATTTTGTGGACAGGGTCAAATTATTATACCCTTGTGTGGCTGACTGCCCTCTAGAAGGGGGAGGACATGGGTGGTACTGATTCATTATGTGGCATATGGTTTTAACTGGCAATACGCAAGAGCCCTGTTAATAATCAATGCTCCCTCTAAGCCATGGAGTCTTGTGAGCAAAAATTCTACTTTGTGAGCTGCTGGCATTAAAGTTGTGAGAGAGCAATCTTGGCTTCTGTGTAAATTAGTTTGCTCTGGAGCCATCCTTCCTGAGCTGAGACAAAAATGTGGGAGCCGGAGGCTAAAAACCTGTGAGTTAGCTCACACTAACTCAGCTTAGAGGGAATACTGATAATAATAACAAGAACAACAACAACAACAATAATAATTTTAGCCAAGACCCAAGAGTACTCGTGTAGCTTAGTAGACCAGTGTTCTGTTGACCTGGCTCTGTGGCCAGAGAGCAGCCCATCAACCACGTCCCACCCAGATGGCCAAAGACATCCCAGGCTGTGGCCACTCCACACTCGACGTGCTTGACAATTCTTTCTTTAACAACCCTCCCTACTAATTTAACAGTTTCTACTAATTCTACTATGTGAAGAAGTGAGCAGTGACTCCCCTTGCCACATATTTTGTTAGTCTTTAAGGCACTCCCTGACTCTTTTCTACTACTAATCTACCGGGTACAGATTGTTTGCCTAACTGGTCAATTGATCCTGTAGCAGTAGTCACAATGTAGACGGGCATCTCTTTGGGAGTGGGCGACGTGTTATCCCAGGCTTCCCTGCAGGACATAATTTCTGGAGGTGATGCTATAGCGCAGAAGGCAGGTTGAGGCTTGGTCCTAGCGGCAAGCCTTTGTTGAGGCCCAGATCTGCACCTTAGCCGTTTTCTCTCCCTCAAAGCATTCTTGATGCTCCTACTTTTCTTCCTTCCACAGGGAGACAGTGGAGGGCCCTTAATGTGCAAAACACCGTCAGCATCTGTGTACTACGTGATTGGAATTACCAGCTGGGGTAAGGGCTGCGCCCAAGCCAACAATCCGGGGGTCTACACCTCCACTCGGCATTTCCTTGAATGGATCTTGGGGACAATGGTGGAAAGTGAAAAGGAAAATGTCACAATGACAGAAATCCCGCCAGCACCGCAAACCGCGTCCTCCAGTCATTGGCCAGCTGGGATCACACTCCTTCCTATTGTAACCGCCGCCAAAACTACAAAAGCCTCCAAACCTTCCCAACAGCGGGATACAGTCACCATGCTCATGGGTGGCTCTCCAACAGTATACTATGTTCCTTCGATGTCTGCCACCAAATGGAAGCACAAAGGTACTTCTGCAGGGTGGAGGAAGACAAGCTTCAACAAGCCCTTCATCACTCCAGCACTTACACTCCCACCTCCAAAACCCCCACATATCTCTTCAGAGGAAGCAACCACCCTGGAACCTCCATATGTCCCTGAAGAACCGTCTCCTACCCTTCCAGATCCCGCCTCAACCCCCTCAGAAGAAACTATCACCCTGGAATCCCCATATGTCCCTGAAGAACCATCTCTTACCCTTCCAGAGGCCCCCTCAATCCCTTCAGAAGAAACTATCACCCTGGAATCCCCATACATTCCTAACGAGCCATCTCCTACCCTTCAAGAGGCCCCCTCAATCCCTTCAGAAGAAACTATTACCCTGGAATCACCATACATTCCTAATGAGTCATCGCCTACCCTTCTAGAGCCCCCTTCAACCCCTTCAGAAGCAACTATCACCCTGGAATCCCCATACATCCCTAACGAGCCATCTCCTACCCTTCTAGAGCCCCCCTCAACCCCTTCAGAAGAAACTATCACCCTGGAATCCCCATTCATTCCTAAAGAACCATCTCCTACCCTTCCAGAGGCCCCCTCAATCCCTTCAGAAGAAACTATCACCCTGGAATCCCCATACATTCCTAACGAGCCATCTCCTACCCTTCTAGAGCCCCCCTCAACCCCTTCAGAAGAAACTATCACCCTGGAATCCCCATTCATTCCTAAAGAATCATCTCCTACTATTCTAGAGCCCCCTTCAACCCCTTCAGAAGAAACTATCATCCTGGAATCCCCATATATTCCTAAAGAGCCATCTCCTACCCTTCTTGAGTACCCTTCAACCCCCTCAGAAGAAACTATCACCCTGGAATCCCCATTCATTCCTAAAGAGCCTACTCCTATTCTTCCCGAGCCCCCCTCAATCCCTTCAGAACTAGTTATAACTCTGGAACCCCCATACATTCCTAAAGAGCCTACCCTTCCAGACCCCCCTTCAATCCCTTCAGAACCAGCTATTGCCTTGGAACCCCCATACGTCCCTGAAGAAGAGTCTCCTATAATTCTAGAGTTCCCTTCAACCACGAAACAAAAGTATAAGTGGCGAAAAGTGACCTTCAAGCGTCCACAATCACAAGAGCCAACTATCCGCCTAGAATCCCCTTTCATCCCGTCAGAGTCTCCACCCCCTGCCATTGAACCCCCCTATGTCCCCCCCGAGACAATTATCACCATAGAAGCCCCATATTTTCCTCAGGAATCGAGCCCCACGCCTCCAACCCCTCCATACATTCCTACAGAAACCTTTCCTTCATCTGTTGAGGCTCCCTATATCCCTCCGGAGAGACCTGTCAGTCTGGAGCCTCCCTATGTCCCCCCAGATTTGCCCAAAACTACTCTGGAACCCCCTTTTGTTCCCCCTGAGCCCACAGCTATCTCGTCAAAGTCAGGCCGCTTTCTGGAGTCCCCATATGTCCCGCCACGGAAAGCTCGTCCTGTGGATCGCCCTTACATTCCGCTAGAGGACCCGTACACACCTCCGAGTCCTCCGTACGTTCCCCCAGAAAAAAGTATCACTTCAGAGCCTCAGTATACACCCCCAGAGGCACCATTCATTCCTCCAGAGCCTCCATATACTCCCCCAGTGCCCCCATATTCCCCCAAAGAGACAACTGAGGCCCTGGAGCCTCCGTATGACCCTTCAGGGGACTCTGGGCAGCCCAAGGAATTTTGGGACTCCTACGACGAGGGTCTTCCGGATCTACCTGCCAGCGGGTCAAACCCCTCCTACTAAGACATTCCAGATGGACAGGACATCCTGCCGAGAGCCCACGGCACTACCGGTCCTCAGGCTGGCCTCCGACAGGCTGTCTTCCACAAAGGGGTGCCACCCTCCCCGAAGCCACTGCCCAGAGTGTTCTTGGAACTCCAAAGATGCAGCCAAAGGAAGACGTTAGGGAATCGCAACTGATTTCCAGTTCTTGGCTAATGCCGGACTTCTCCAGGAACATCTGGAAGGGCCTCTCGTATGAGAGCAGGTGGATGTAAGCAAGCCAGCCGCCCTGGGGGGCAACCGACCATGTTGGTGTGTCTCAGAGTAATACACAGAGTGGAAAAATAAATGTTTGTGCCTGTGTCTGGTTGGTTTTATGGATTAGGGTTAGGGTTAGGGTGATTGCTCGGGGTTCATTCAGATGAAACAATTTCTGAGAAGGCCCGTGAGGGTGGCCTTCTGTGCTGGGTTCCTCAGGGGGCAGTCCTCTTCCAGAAGAAGAAGAAGATGAAGAAGAAGAAGAGGAGGAGGAGGACATTGGATTCATACCCTGCCCTTCACTAGAAGAGTCTCAGAGTGGCTTACAATATCCTTTCCCTTCCCCTCCCCACAACAGACATCTGGTGAGCAGTCTTCCCTCTAAGCTGAGTTAGTGTGAGCCAGCTCAGTTTTTTAGCCTCTGGCTAAAACATTTTTGTCTTAGCTCAGGAAAGATGGCTCCAGAGCAAACTAATTTATGCAGTAGCCAAGTCACTTGCTCACATCTTTAATGCCAGTAGCTCACAAAGTAGAATTTTTGCTCGCAAGACTCCATAGCTTAGAGGGAGCATTGCCTGTGCGGTAGGTGGGGCTAAGACAGCTCTTTCCAGAACTGCTCCTGAGAGAACAGCTCTGAGAGAACTATGGCTTGCCCAAGGTCATCCAGCAGCTGCAAGAGGAGAAGTGGGGAATCAAACCTGGTTTTCCCAGATTAGAGTCCGCGCACTTAACTACTACACCAAACTGGCTCTGATGTTATTTAACATCTATATGCGCCCCCTCGCCTAGCTGGTGTGGAGTTTCAGATTGGGGTCACCAGTATACTGATGACACCCAGCTATATCTGCTACTGGATGCTGCCCTGCATCATTTGGCTGTAGGTTCGAAGGCTGTGGTGGGATGGGAAGAAGAAGAAGAAAAAGAAGGAGTAGTAGTAGGAGGAGATTGAATTTATCCCCCACCCTTTACTGCCTAAAGGTGTCTCAGAGCGTCTTACAAACTCCTTTCCCTTCCCCTCCCCACAACAGACACCCTGTGAGGGAGGCGGGGCTGAGAGAGCTCTTGATAGAAATGGCTCTTTTTCAAGAACAGCTCTGATCAGAACTACGGCTTGCCCAAGGTCATCCAGCCAGGTGCAAGTGGAGGAGTGGGGAATCAAACCTGGTTCTCCCAGATTAGAGTCCGTGCACTTAACCACTACACCACACTAGCAAAAGAGCAGACGGTGACTGAATCCAATAAAGATAGAGGTCCTTTGGCTGGGGCGGGGGTTCCTCAGGATTGGGGCAGAGACTTCCCACTCTTGACAGGGCACCAGTAGTGCCAGCGCAATCCGTCAGGAGTTTGGGTGTGATCCTGGATGCCTCCTTAACTATGGAGGCCCAGATCACGAATATCCCTCTAAGCTGTGGAGTCTTGTGAGCAAAAATTCTACTTTGTGACCTTACTGGCATTAAAGTTGTGAGCCGGTGATTTGGGTACTGCATAAATCACTTTGCTCTGGAGCCCTCCTCCCCTGAGCTAAGGCGCAAATGTACAAAAATGTGTGAGCCAGAGGCTAAAAAACTGTGAGCTCACAGTAACTCAGCTTAGAGGGAACACTGCCAGGCTGGTGTTCTTCGATCACAGTCTAGTATGAAAAAAATATATACAGATGTCTGCTAGATGCCCACAGAATAATACAATGACAAAAGAGACTAGATTAAAGCCGTAACATCATTTAGTGTCTGGTAGTGAAAAACAACCACTTATTCCTTCATAGAAAATATACAAAGGTCAATAAAATTACACATAGCAGTCTGCTCCAAACTCTCTTGGTCAATATCGTTCTAACAGTCTTGTATTTTCAAAAGCAGTCTGCTCCAAATTCAATCTCAACACTTATTCTGGATAGTTAAGTGTTTCGGACCTCTGGTCTTTCCTCAGGAACAAACCCTATATAGGAATCTCACATTCAATGTTACCTTCAAGTTGACACATTCATTGATTTACTTTTCTGTTAATCTACTTGGGCAAGGTCTCCTCACTTATTTCCAAGCATGCTGCTGCTGCCAAAGCTGCTGCCGCTGCCAAAGTCAAATGGACCCCGACTATGCATAGTAAATCAATGAGTTTGATGGGTACTTAACACCATTTCCTGGCATTTAGGTCCTGTTGAGGAAACGACCACAGCTGTGAAAGGAGTCATCTAGTCATAGGCTATGACTCCGGTCCCTTTAAGGCAAAACTTCATTGCAATCAGACAATTAAACTATATCTTTAAAACTCTGGGAAATCCTGTGGAGTTTAGAAAATATTGCTGATCCTGCATTGGATTTGGATATTTTGTCTTGAAAGCGAGTTTAGTTC
>NW_015172092.1:182114-212461 GCF_001447785.1 Gekko japonicus
CCCTGCAGCAGCCTTCCTTCTGGCTCTGCCCTCTGGGAAGAAGAACAGCCCTTCCTTCTGCACCAGATCTTTTATTCCAAGCCCTCATCTTTTCCTATTGGTCAATTTTGGCTCCAAAACTTCTCAGGGGCTTCTGGCAGTTGTAGGCCCAGCCTCACCTACTGCTAGCCAGGCTCCCTGGGCCTAGGGTTGCCAAATGTTACCTTCCTCCGCAGCGGGGGACTCCCAGGCCGATCACTGAGCACGCGCGCACCGCATCCACGTCACCAGGAAGTGATGTGACGACACCGGGCACACTGGGGGCGGGGCCATGACCATCCAAGGGAAAACCATAGAGTTTTCCCTCGGATGACCGTGGCCCCGCCCCCAGCATGCCTGGTGTCGTCACGTCACTTCCTGGTGACATGCATGTCAGGGCGGAGTCCCCCCCGGGGCCCGATCTGGCGGCGGGGGGAAACGGGCCTCTGGGGCGGGGGTTTCCCCGCCCCCCCGGGGGGGCTTGGCAAGCCTACCTGGGCCTAGTAGGCCTCTGGTGGCACAGCGCAGATCATGACATGTATATTCAACCGGTGCTGCGCATATTCAACCGGTGCTACATTTCATGGATGTAAGCCATGCTTTGAGTTCTGTTGACTGAAAGTAAGTGGAATATAAATATCCCAAACAAATAAAGACTTGGAATCCAAGTCTTATGAGGAAAGGCTGAAGGAGTTGGGTCTGTTTAGCCTGGGAAAGAGAAGGCTTAGAGGGACACGATTGCAGTCTTCAGGTATCTGAAGGGCTGTCATGTAGAAGATGGAGCGGATATAGTCTCTCTTGCTCCGGATTGCAAGACTAGGTCTAATGGGTGGAAATGACATGGGAGTCGATACCGGCTGAATATCAGGACAAACGTCCTAACTGTAAGAGTGGTTGAGCAGTGGAACAGACTGCCTCGGGAGGTGGTGGGTGCTCCTTTGCTGGACGTTTTCTTGCGGAGGCTGGCCGACCCTCTTTCGGGTATGTTGTAGGGCTGTCTTTCGGCTGTGCTCCTGCAGAGTGCAGGGGGTTGGACTAGATGGCCTGCAAGGTACCTTCCAACTCTAACATTCTATGATTCTCCCTGAAGTGATGTCTGAGGAGGGGATGGGGTGCCTACTCTGGTTTGAGAAATTCCTTGGGATTTGGGGGAGGTGGAGCTTGTGGAGGGACCTCAGTGGTGTACCACGCCATACAGCCCACCTTCTGAAGCAGCCGTTTCCTCCAGATGAACTGATCTCTGTAACCTGGAGACCAGCTTTAATTCCAGAAGATCTCCAGCCTGGAGGTGGACAACCCTTGCAAGGGGGCATTTTGAAAAATGGCACTGTCCCCCTGAACTGGCACTGCTCGCTCTGCTGCTGAGTAGCACCAGTGTGGTGTTGTACTGAGAAATGTCAGCCTAGGATCTTGGACAGGCATGGTCAGATCCACCCTCTGCCATGAAGCTTGCTGGGTGACCCTGGGCCAGTCACTCTCTCTGTCTCGCAGCTGAACAGTGAGCTGGTATGAGCAGGGGTCATTTCCTGTGGGAGCGCACAGGAGCGGAGCTCTGGCAGTAAGGAGCCCAGGGGGCGGGCACATGCAACAAGCCCCGCCCATTGCTCCCAGCAGCCCTCAGTCAGAGCAAGAAGCAGCCAGGTAAGCTGCAGAGGCCCCCCCGGCCCGCCTTCAGGTACAAGGTCTCCCTCCTCTGTGAGGGCAGATCTGCGATCCCCCCCCCAGCTAGCAATCAAAAACAGTCCAGTGGCACCTTTAAGACCAAGTTTTATTCAGGTACGAGCTCTCCCTCCTCTGCGAGGGCAGATCTGCACGTTCCCCTCCCCCCCCAATAGCTAGCAATCCAAAACAATCCAGTGGAGCCTGAGCGGAGCTCCGGCAGTAAGGAGCCCAGGGGGCGGGCACATGCCTGCTCCCAGCAGCCCTCAGTCAGGCCATGAGGAGCAAGAGGCAGCCAGGTAAGTTGCAGAGCCCTCCCCCGCGGCCCGCCTTCAGGTACAAGCTCTCCCTCCTCTGTGAGGGCAGATCTGCACGTTCCCCCCCCCCAATAGCTAGCAATCCAAAACAGTCTAGTGGGGCCTGAGCGGTGGGTGTTGCCTTCTGACACACTTCCGGTGAGGTCAGGGGGGGTGGCATATGCAAATGAGCTATGCTAATGAGTTATGTGAATGAGCCCCTGCACCTCTTTTTCAACGAAATGACCCCTGGGTATGAGGAAGCTAACATGGGGGAAGGGTGGGTGATGGACTCTGCCTTGAGTCCCTCGGAGAAAGGGCGGAAGAGAAGGGTGCCGGAGAGGGAGCGTTCTGCCACATCCCGAGACTTTCCAGGGGGAAAGGCCAGGACTGCAGGTTGTTCCGTATGATGTCATACTGCCTGCCTCCTGATTGGACAGCTCATAGTTTGTGATGTCAAGTGGAGAGAGAGAGAGAGAGAGAGAGAGAGAGAGACGGGGATGGGAAGCGGCCCCTGCGGCCCCAAAGAGAATGTGGAGACAGTTCCTCCATCTTCTGACCCTTGTTGCGATCCAGCCGTCCCATGCCATTGAGAGCAACTGCAAGTGAGTAGCCATCCTAGGGGCGGGTTCTGTTCCCCGGTCCGAGCCACCGACTCACTGACAAAGGGGGCTGTTGTTGGTGAGCAAAATTAGACTCCACGAGAAGGAGCAAGGGGCAGTTCCCGTGGAGGGGCTCTGGGCTGCAGGCCTGGCTTCTAGCTTGGGTCCAGACTTGGAAGCTATACTACGACACGGCTCACCAGCTGCCCGAGGTGAGCCCAGGGCCCCCACAGCAGCCCCACAGAGCTTGCAGAATGCATAAGGAGACCCACACCTTCCGGGTGACCTAGCGTGGCCTTCCTTCCGTTTGGCCTTGGGTGTTTTTGCTGGCTGCTCCTGTGCTATAGGACACGTTTCCTGAAATAATGTTGGAGGCTCTGTAAAGAGGAGTTTTTCCAACATGCCTTTGACGGCTCATGAGCCGAGGTTATGGTCTTCTTCTCTGTACTCGCATCCCTGTGAACTGAGACTGTTTTCATGGATGTAAGCCATGCTTTGAGTTCCGTTGACTGAAAGTAAGTGGAATATAAATATCCCAAATAAATAAGCCATGTCTTAGGAGATGTGGGCTCTGCCTCATACTCATAGTGTAGGTCTGGATGGTCCTTTCTTGACCAACCTAAGGTATAAAAAATCTTAGGTATAATCTTAGGTATAAAACACTTAGATATACAAAATAAAAGGCACAGATATAGAATGGGAGGGACTTGGCTTGACAGCAGCTCATGTGAAAGGGATCTGGGTGTTCTGGTGGATCACAAGTGAAACATGAGCCTGCAGTGCGATGTGGCTGTGAAGAAAGCGAATGCAATCTTGGGTTGCATTCACAGAAGCCTTGTGTCCAGATCACGGGAGGTGGTTGTTCCGCTCTATTCTGCTATGGTCAGGCCTCACCTGGAGTCCTGTGTCCAGTTTTGGGCACCACATTTCAGGAAGGATGTTGACAAGCTCGAGCGTGTCCAGAAGAGGGCCTGGGAAAGAGAAGGCTTAGAGGGGACAGGATTGCAGTCTTCAAGTATCTGAAGGGCTATCACGTAGAAGATGGAGCGGATCTATTCTCTCTTGCTCCGGATTGCAAGACTAGATCTAATGGGTGGAAATTACAAGAGAGTCGTTACCGGCTGGATATCAGGAGAAACTTCCTAACGGTAAGAGTGGTTGAGCAGTGGAACAGACTGCCTCGGGAGGTGGTGGATGCTCCTTGGCTGGACGTTTTCAACGGAGGCTGGACGACCATCTTCCGGGTATGTTGTAGGGCTATCTTTCAGCTACGCTCCTGCAGAGTGCAGGGGGTTGGACTAAATGACCTGCAAGGTCCCTTCCAACTCTAACATTCTATGATGCTATGACTCTAACCTCCCCTGGCATTTTAGACCATCTCAAAGAATCAGAATTTTCCCTCCTTGTCTGCTGATGGGTGAGTGGAGGAGTCAGCAAGCACATTCTTTGCATGGCTGATGTGGAGCAAGAAGAGCAGAGGGGGGCTGGTTAAAAGCACAAGTTCCCCAGAAGTGGTTGGACGCTCTTCCTGTGTGCAGAGTCACCTGCGGACGGCGCCCCTTGGCCTCCAGCCGTGGCTATTCATCGCGACCGGGAGGAGACACGGACACGTTGCCGGGTACGTGGCCCTGGATGGTCAGCATCCGAAGACCTTTTGGGTCCAGCTACCAACATACATGTGGTGCATCCCTCATCGGCAGCAGATGGATCCTCACTGCAGCCCACTGCTTTAGACAAAAGAGGTGAGGGGAAAGGGAATATTCCCAGAACAGGTGGACTGTATCGTGAGCAGGGCACTGGGGAAGGGGGGGGGCTCTGGAACCGGAGCACCGCCTTCTGTCATGGGGAGGGGGTGGGTAGGAAGGGATCCTGAAGAGGCTGCAAATGCCAGTTTGGTGCAGTGGTTAGGAGCACGGACTCTAATCTGGGAGAACCGAGTTTGATTCCCCACTCCGCCTCCACATGCAGCCGCTGGTGTGACCATGGGTCAGTCACAAGTTGTCCCAGAGCTGGGGAGGGGAAGGGATTGTAAGCCGCTTTGAGACTCCTTCAAGTAGTGAAAGGTGGGGTACAAATCCAATCTCCTCCTCCTCCTCCTCCTCCTCCTCCTCTTCGTCTTGCAGAGAGGAACTTTGCTGCAGGGTTGCCTTCTCTGAGTTGGGTGGGATTCGGGGAGGGGAGGGGCCTCAGCGGGGTAGAATGCCACAGAGTCTGCCCTCCAAAGCTGCCAATTCATTCAGGGGAGCTGATTTCTGCGGTCTGGCAATCAGTTGTTGGGCACAGCCCCAAAATGGCTGCCACGGGAGGCGGGGCCAGCCCCAAAATGGCTGCCACAGGAGGCGGGGCCAGCCACGAGACATCGAGGAGTGAGGTCATGCATCACGCCAACAGTAACTCTTTGATATTTCGAGGCTTCGAGCGGAAGCTCCTTTCCGCAGGATGCCATTTCAAATGAACAGACGGTTTAGAAAAAGAGTCATTCAAGGTATGAGCAAAAGCTCATACCTTGAATAAACCTTTGTTGGTCTTCAAGGTGCTGCTGGACTCCAAATTTGCTCTACCGCAAGTGTGGCCAAACTCGCTTAATGTAAGAACCACAGAGAATAAACGTCAGATGTCTGAGAGCCTCGAGACATGAACACGTATTGCACACCCTTTTTATTGAAAAATATGCAGATTTGCTTTTTTAAAAAACATTAAACGAGACTGCCAAAAATGAAAAAACAAAAGGGGTAAAAACGGATATTGATAATGATATTTATTTGTCCAATGGTGTTTATTTGTTTGCTAATGATATTTATGTGTCTAAGGTGGAAAGAAAGAGAGAAAGAGGGCGAGAAACAAAGAAAGCAAATAGATGGGGAAGGGAGGTGAAAGGGATGCAGGAAGAGAGACGGAAAGAAAGGGAGAGAACAAATAGATGGGGAGCCTCGTGGGAGCCGCACAATGTGTGTGAAAGATCCGCATGTGGCTCCCGAGCCACAGTTTGGCCACCCCTGGTCTACTGCTTCAGACGAACATTGATGACTAAATGGATCTCTCTTTAGTCATGCAGTGATGATGGTCCTTGGCTGCGGTTATGCTGCTGCTGAAAGAAACACCTTTAAAAAACCCCAAATCTTCTCAGCCAATTGGAAGCCCTACTGGGCAAAAGCCCGACCGGTGCCGCCCACTTTCTGGAAAACTCTTGGCAGACACCGGGAAAAGTGTAGGCCCGTGAGCACTGTGTTGGGGACCCCTGTACTAGAAGAAGGGGTGCCCTCGCCTTTCTTTGTTTCTGTGCGACGCGGTCCACTGCAGCGTCCCTTCCCGGCCCCCTGGTCCAACCGCAGCCGCCTCGGCCTTCCTTCCTGGCTCTAGGTCTCTAGTGAACTGGGAACTGGCCTTTGGTGTCACGGAGCTCTCTCACCCCGGTCCCGATGCCCAGGTGCGCTTCCCCAAGAGGCTGGTGGAGCACAAGGACTACGAGCCGGGAAAGGAGATCAACGACATCGCCCTGGTGGAGCTGGACCAGCCCGTCCAGTGCAACGACTACATCCAGCCCGCCTGCCTGCCTGACGGCTCCGTGGACGTCTCTGAGATGACCCACTGCTACATCAGCGGCTGGGGCTACACCCAAGAGAAAGGTGAGAGCTGTTGGAAGTTACAGGTGTGCTGTTCCCTGCCTCAGACCTCCAGACTGAGTGGCAAGAGAGACTAGATAGCTAGATAGGCACACTCAGGGCTCTTTTTGTAGCATGAACTCCTTTGCATATTAGGCGACACCCCCCCTAATGTAGCCAATCCTCCAAGAGCTTACAGTAGCCCCTGTCAGAAGAACTCTGTAAGCTCTTGGAGGATTGGCTATATTAGGGGTGCGTCGCCAGTTTGTTGTAGTGGTTAAGTGCGTGGACTCCAATCTGGGAGAACCGGGTTTGATTCCCCACTCCTCCACTTGCACATGGCTGGATGACCTTGGGCAAGCCATAGTTCTGATAAGAGCTGTTCTTGGGGGGGGGGAAGCAGTTTCTGTCAAGAGCTCTCTCAGTCCCACCGACTTCACAGGGTGTCTGTTGTGGGGAGGGGGAGGGAAAGGAGTTTGTAAGCTGCTCTGAGACACCTTTGGGTAGTGAAGGGCAGGGTGTAAATCCAATCTCTTCTTCTTCTCTAATATGCAAAGGAGTTCCTGCTACAAAAAGAGCCCTGGCACACTGACCTTTCTTCCTGTGTCTCCTCTTCTGCCACTGTCCTCTTTGATATGCAGACTATGATCTCAGGGACCAATTTCCCTTTCCTGCTTCTCTCTCACTCTGAATGAAGACTTGCTCTCTACCAGCTTGCACCAAGAGAGGGACATGAACATAAGAACATAAGAACATAAGAGACGCCAATGTTGGATCAGGCCAAAGGCACATCCAGTCCAACACTCTGTCTCACAGCCCACGAGTTCTTGTATTGTGAGAAAGGGAGAAAAGTACCTCTTTCTTTACCTGCTCTTTCCCATGCATAATCTCCCATGCAGTCCTCTCTTGGCACCACGAGGCAAATGGGCCTCTCGCCATCCGCCTCCATCCTTTAGCCAGTAAGCTAGTAATCTATCAATCTCTGCTCTTTCCTATCCAAAGTGTACTTCTCAAATAAAGCGAGAAGTATTTCTCTTCTAAACTTGCAATGTGGCTCTGTGTAGCTTCGTAAGCTGAGTAACCTGGTAAAGTGACGCTCCTGCATTTGTAACTTTATTTAAGCACTTTGCTAACTCGTAGTAACTGGACTAACTACACCAGTTCACTCCCATAAGAGCCCCAGCAGTGCCGGTCCCTTCCTGGCTGCAGGACCTTGGCATCTGGGGCCGTTGGAGGGAGCGCAGTCATCTCCCGTGTGTCTTGCACCCTTCCTCAGAGGGGGTCAGAGCAGCATACGCAAGGGTGTAGACTTTCCAATTTCCCGGGGGGGGCTGGGGCTGGGCCAGAGGCATTGCTGTGCTAGGAGCAAGGGTGGCTCCCGGGGGAGGCTGAAGCCCCGCCGCCCCCACGAAGATTACGCCTATGAGCATACGTGCTTTCCTCTGCCTCCACTTCATGTTCAGAACACCCCTGTGAGGTAGGCCAGGCTGCAAGAGAGCCATTGGCCAACGGTCATCCAGTGAGCTTCCATGGCAGAGTGGGGACTCTGGGATACGGGTTGGACACTGACCTCGACACCAGACTGCCTGTCAGTCAAAAGACGCTTTTGTACTCTGCCGCATTCCTTGACCATTCCTGCCCGCCGTGCTTCTTCTTCATGGAGAGATCCTGCATTTCTCCTACTGGACACGCTGCTCAGAGCTGAGTCCAGCATTAAAATGGGTGCTGATTAATTCCACGTTGGGGAAACGTTTTCTGAACTTCTCCTTCTGAAAACTTTTTGTTAGAAACTTAGAATGAAGGATTCACGCTTACCAGGGGTGGGGCGGGGTAAGATGTCCATAGAATCAGAACCATAGAGTTGGGAGGGACCTCCGGGGTCATCTAGTCCAACCCCCCTTCCCGCACAATGCAGGAAGTACACAAATACCTCCCCCTCCACACCTGCAGTGACCGCTGTTCCACGCCCCGAAGATGACAAAAAAACCTCCAGGATCCCCCACCAAACTGGCCTGGAGAAAAATGGCCAGTTTGGTGTAGTGGTTAAGTGTGCAGACTCTAATCTGGGAGAACCGGGTTTGATTCCCCTCTCCTCCACGTGCACCTGCTGATGTGACCTTGGGTCAGTCACAAGCTCTGGCACAGCTGTCCTTGAAAAAGAGCAGTTTGTGTCAGAGCTCTCTCAGCCCCACCCACCTCACAGGGTGTTTGTTGTGGGGAGGGGAAGGGAAAGGAGTTTGTAAGCCACTCTGAGACTCCAAGTGGAGGGCGGGGTATAAATCCAATCTCCTCCTCCTCCTCCTCCTCCTCCTCCTTCCTGACCCCAAAATGACAATCAGCATTTCCCTGGGCACCCGAGTTCTTCCTCGGGAGGGGAATCATCCGTGCTCCCCAGACAGGGCAACAAGCTCTCACCTGCCTGCTATAAGCTGAATTCAGGCTTCAAAGGGATCCGGATGCCTTGGGAGAGTAGAAAACGGGGGACCCGCGAATGAGGTGCAGGTGCTCAGCTAAGGTGGGGCGAGGGTGACCGACTCTAGGTTGGGAAATTAGTGGAGGTTTGGGGGTGGAGCCTGGGGAGGGCGGGGTTTGGTGAGGGGAGGGGCCTCAGCTGGGCATAATGCCACAGAGCCCACCCTCCAAAGCAGCCATTTTCTTCCGGAAAACTGATTTCTGTTGCCGAGAGATCCACTGTACTCCTGGGAGGACCCCAAGACCCCCCCCCCGGAGGCTGGCAACCCTCTAGGGAAGTGCGTTGACACAATGTCACCTTCCTTCTCTTTCCAGCTAGGAATCCACCGGACATCTTGCAGGAGGCCATGGTGGGCCTGATCCCCTTGCAGCAGTGCAACGACAGCCTCTGGTACAACGGCCACATAAGATCCAACAACCTGTGCGCGGGATACGAGGAAGGCGGCACGGACGCTTGCCAGGTGGGTAAGTCGCACCCCACCCACCCCACATTGGAGTTCCTACCCCCACCTGGTGCAAAGCAGTGCTCCCTCTAAGCCGTGGAGTCCTGTGAGCAAAAAATCTACTTTGTGAGCGACTGGCATTGAAGTTGTGAGCGAGCGGTTTGGCTACTGCATAAATCAGTTTGCTCTGGAGCCATCCCTCTTGAGCAAAGACAAAATGTGTGCGCCGGAGGGCTAAAAAAAACTGTGAGCTAGCTCCAGGGGTCATTTTGTAGAAAAAGAGGTGCAGGGGCTCGTTAGCATAGCTCATTAGCATGACTTATTTGCATATGCCACACCCCCTGACATCACCAGAAGTGTGTCAGAAGGCAACACCCACTGCTCAGGCTCCACTGGACTGCTTTGGATTGCTAGCTGGGGGGACGCGCATATCTGTGCAGGAAGGAAGGAATGAAGGAAGGAGGGAAAAAGAGAAGGAAAGAAGGAGGGAAAGAAAGAGAAGGAAAGAAGGAGGGAAAGAAAGAGGGAGAGACAAAATAAGGAGGGAAAGGGAAAGGAGAGAAGGAAAGAAGGCAAGAAAGAAAGAAAGGATGGAAAGAAAGAAAGGATGGAAAGAGGGAAAGAAAGAGGCTTTTTGCTCCTTGTAGCTCGGGGCTGCTGGGAGCAGGGGGTGGGGCTTGTTGCATGTGCCCGCCCCCTGGGCTCTTTACTGCCGGAGCTCCGCTACCTGCGCTCCTGTACTCTCCTGCAGGAAATGACCTCTGACTAGCTCACAATAACTCAACTTAGAGGGAACACTGGTTCTTACCCCACCTGGTGCAAAGTGACCCAGGAAATATTAGAACCGGGGAGTGAGCAGGGCCCTGGGGTTCAGGCCGCCCTCCAGAAATACTCACCTAAAGCAAATCCTGTTTCCAGCGGATGGACCAGCAGAGCCCATCGGGTATGCCCAGAGCCAGAGCAAACCATCAGATGTCGACCCTCACTAGGGTTGCCAGCTCTGGGTTGGGAAATTCCTGGAGATTTTGGGGTGGAGCCTGGGTGTTGGATCCCCAAGCATCGAGAATAAATCCACGTTTTAAAGAAAAGCAAAATTTATTTCAAAGCGTTGAAGACATACTCAAACACGTTCTTTGTTAGAACTGGGGATACACAGTTAGGTCAAGCATAATAAAGGAACTTCAAACAGATACAGATCCAATGAATATCTTTCCCGCTGGCGGGCTAAGGAAACGGTTGCGCGCCCAGTACATGAGAACCAGGCAGAACATCAGACAAAACACAGGTGCAGTAGTCCTGGGAAAATCAATAGGCAAGCATTACAGCATCTTCTCCCCCACACAACCTCCAGCAGTTATCTTTTGCATTCCAAAGCAGGAACAGGATGATAGAAGCCAAGCCGGGTGTAACAGGGAAAGGATATGTACACAGAGGTCACAGAAAACAGAATGGCAGCTTGCTGACACTGGGGAGGGCGGGGTTTAGGGAGAGGAGGGGCCTCAGCGGGTCTAATGCCACAGAGTCCGCCCTCCAAAGCAGCCCTTTCCTCCAGGGGAACTGATCCTGGTCACCTGGAAATCAATTGTAATAGCGGGAGATCTCCAGGTCCCACCTGGAGATTGAAAACGCCAGCCCTAACTTGATCTAAACTGATGTGAAACTGAACTATCTTTTTGGTTGTGTGACTTTGTGTCATTCAGAAGCTGCATGCTCCCATTCAGGGCTATTTGGGGGCAGGAACGCACAGGAACGGAGTTCCGGCTAGCTTCAGAGTTGGCCACGCCCACTACAGCCAAAACCTCTGTGTGATTGGCTACAGAGGGAAGGCCTGGAGAGCGACACCCCCCCAGTGACTCCAGGGGGGGCGGGCCAGGGGGGGCCTGGAAGGATCGGGGAGGCATTTAAATGCCTCCCCGTGCCTTCCCCAGCCTGTTAAAGGGCCGGCTTGCCCAAGCTTCCCGCAGCCACAGTGCACCCGGGCAAGCCAAGGGTAGGCATGGGGTGTGGCCTAATATGCTAATGAGTTCCTGTTGTTGGGCGTGGCCTGTTATGCTAATGAGTTCCTGCTGGGCTTTTTCTACAAAAAAAGCCCTGCTCCCATTTAAACAAGCTGGTCTCCTTAAATGAATGAGATTTGGGGTGATCCTGCTGTTTCTGAAGATAGGTACAGGCGGGTCGCCATATTTGTCTGGCGCAGCAGAGCAAAGTTTGAGTCCCGTGGCTTCTTGAAGACCAACCGAGCTTTATTCCGGGCAGGTGTGCACATGAAAGCTTGTACCCAGAATTAAGCTTTGTTGGTCTTAAATCCAGAGGAGTTACCCATGTTAGTCTGTTGCTGCAAAATAGTCAAAAACCCAGTAGCATCTTTAAGACTTTATTATAGTACAATATTTCGAGAAACACAGCTCTCCTCGTCAAATGCATCTGATGAAGAGAGCTGTGTTTCTCAAAAGCTTATGCTTAAAGGAGCTGCTGGGCTTTTGACTATTTTGTTGGTGAAGAAGAAGAAGAAGAAGAAGAGGAGGAGGAGGAGGAGATTGGATTTATACCCCATCCTTCCCTACCCAAAGCTGTCTCAGAGCGGCTTCCAAACTCCTTTCCCTTCCCCTCCCCACAACAGACAACACCCTGTGAGGTAGGCGGGGCTGAGAGAGCTCTGACAGAAACTGCTCTTTTTTCGAGGACAGCTCTTGTCAGAACTACGGCTTGCCCAAGGTCATCCAGCCACGTGCAAGTGGAGGAGTGGGGAATCAAACCCGGTTCTCCCAGATTAGAGTCCGCGCACTTAACCACTACACCAAACCAAAGGTGCCACTGGACTCAGACTTTGTTCTGCTATTTCTGGTTTGTCTTTGGGGGACTCAACTGTTAGTGGAGGAGCAGCGGGTGGTCTCTTTCTTCGTTTCCCACCCAGACAGCAACAAGCCAGCTCTTCTGCCCACCTTATTTGCGCTAGGGTGTGTGGCACTTCAGCCTGATTTCCCGGCCTTCCCCTCCCCTCCTCCTCACTCCACACCTCCCTGTCTCCCTTCCACACAGGCCTTTCTCTCAGCCCCCCCGGCCTCACGCCCCTTCCCTGACAGATCTCCCCAACAGAGCACGCGCTGCTCAGTCCCATGGCTGCAGCGGGGCACCTCGGGGCTGGGCCCCCTGACTTACTGCCAAGGCCCCCCCAACTTCCCACCCAGCCCAGGCATTCCCTTGGGGGTGTGCGTGCGTGCAGGGGTGTGTGGGGGGTTCCCCCTGACTTATTTAAAGCCCCCCTCCCTGAATTAAGAAATCCTAGCTACCAACCTGTCACTGCTCCTCCTTATGCCTCCCCTTCCCTCACGACGCCTTTCCTCCTTCCTGCTGCAGGGAGACAGCGGCGGCCCCCTCATGTGCCGGGAAGAGCGGGAGAGCGCGGCTCAGACCCTGCCTCCGCCACAGACCACCCTCCCGCCCCCGCCCCCTGTACCGTTTCCGACTCTGGCCACGCAGCCTCCGCCACAGACCACCCTCCTGCCCCCGCCCCCCCTACTGCTCCCGACTCTGACCACAGAGCCTCAAACCCAGACGACGACGTCCACGACTCAGACACAGACGACGCCCCAGACGCAAGCGACGCCCACGACCAAGCCACAGTCGCGTCTCCTGCAGCTACTCCCAGTGCCCCCTCTCCCCCCTGAGACCCCGCCGGTGCCCATCGAAGCCGAGGTGAGGCCCCCGCCCCTGCCTCTGACCACCCCGACTGAAGCCCAGCAGCCCGCCACCTCGGCCACCACCACCACAACCACAACCACCACCACCACCACCACCACCACCACCACCACACCCACTTCCACGCCTGCGACCACGACCACACTGTACCAGCCCTACTACTGGACCCAGCCACGCAGGACACGCCGCAAGCGACCGATGATCGTCTCGTCGGCCTATTATGTCAGCAGCGGGTCGCAGAACAAGCCGTGGGAGAAGCCCGGCTCCTGATCTCAGTCTCTGCCTCCGACAGACAGCGCCCCCCTCCAGTTAGCCACGCAGCCCCGATGGCTTGATTCACTCCCCAGCCCTTCGCTTCGGCATGCGTATCGCTTGGGCACGGAACACCCGTAGGAACAGGTGCCGTGTGCCGTAAAACAGCCCTAGTTAAATGAACAGATAAAATGAAAGTATGCAAAGCCTGCGGAGGTGGTCCTTGTCTTTGGTGTTCGCCAGCTGCTGCCGTGGAAAGGGAGTGGAGACGGTCAGGTTGGGTTGCCAGGTCCAGGGGGGGGAAAATTCCTGGAGATTGGAGGGCGGAGCCTGGGGAAGGCCGGGCTGGGGAAGGATCCTATTAAAGGCTGGGTTCTGGGCGCATGGCAGTGATCGGCTCCAGTTTATCCAATGATTTCAGCAACCTACAAGACGGATACTAGGCCCCGGTCACATGGAGGATTTGCTGCGCTAAAGGCACGAATGTCAGGCGGATTTTCGGGGTGCAATCACACCGCAACATCTGGGAAGCGTGGCGCACCCGTGACCAACCTGTGGCATCCCGCCAAAGATGCGCAGTAAAAAAGTACCTTGGAAAGTGCACTAGTATTCCAAAGTGGCCCTTCCCCCCCACCCAGGGAAACAGAGAGCCAGTCTGATGTAGTGGTTAGGAGTGCAGACTCTAATCTGGGAGGACCAGGTTTGATTCCCCACTCCTCCACTTGCACCTGCTGATGTGACCTTGGGTCAGTCACAAGCTCTGCCACAGCTGTCCTTAAAAAAGAGCCGTTTGTGTCAGAGTTCTCTCAGCCCCACCCACCTCACGGGGTGTCTGTTGTGGGGAGGGGAAGGGAAAGGAGTTTGTAAGCCGCTCTGAGACACCTTCGGGTAGTGAAGGGCCATGGGGTCTAAATCCAATCTTTTCTTCTTCTGAAACACAAAGTGAAGGTTTTGCTCATTTCAACCTCCAAAGACAAAATGCATTTCTTCACGTTGACACAGGACAGTGGGCAGAGCCACAGAATGGACCAACAGGAGATGGATCCGTTTGGGGGGACATGAAGTCATAGGTTCACCAAGAGTCAGAAGGCGCTTGACGGCACTTCCAACGCACACACAAAACATTGACCTTTTAAGAATATTAGCTGGGTTATCTATAATGTTAAACCCATAAATTGTATTTCTTCCATTTATGAAGTACATGATTTGTTTAACTTTAAAAAAAATAAGATATCAGTATCTCTATAACTAATAGCCAAGTTGCCCCCTCCATGCGGATATCTAAATCCGTACACCGGGGGCACTTAGGGGTGCAGATAAATTTTCCTGCACACTTGGGGCAGTTCAGTTTTAAAAACTATACGGAGGATACTTAAATCCTCCCAAAAGTAAAAGAGCATTCCCTGCGCATGCACAGAGAACTCTCTGGCCATGGGGGGGAGGCTCCATGGCCCAGCGGTTGGGAGCCACTCAGAGCTCACTGCCAGTGCCCGGGGGGGGCGGGAGAGAAGGATTGGCGGGCCTGGCGGGGGGTTGGGGGAGAATTAGAGGGCCCAGGCCTCGCTGCCAGGGTGGGGAGGGGCAGGGGAGAAGCCCCCCCATGAGTATTGCGGGTCCCCGCTTCTTGTACCCTCTTATTAGCCACAAAACTGCAGCTGTCGGAATGTGGACACTCCACAGCCCAATATTATGTAGGTTTACTCAGAAGTAAGCCACTCACTTCCAAAAAAGTGCACAATCAAGGACAACCTAATCGGAAATCTGGGCCTAACTACATGTTACAGTAGAACAAAGTTTGAGTCCAGTGGCATTTTAAGACCAACGAAGTTTAATTGTCGGTATAAGGTTTCATGTGTATGCATGGTATCTGATGAAGTGTGCACATACACGAAAGCTTATACCCAGAAGTAAACTTTGTTGGTCTTAAAAGTGCCCCCACTGGACTCAAACTTTGTTCTGCTGCTTCAGACTAACATGGTGACCCACCTGACTCTATCCCCACCTCCATTTTATCCTCTCAACAACCCTGTGAGGTAGGTGAGGTAGAGAGGGAATGACGGCTCCACGGTCTCCCGGCCACATGGGAAGGCTCTCCCTTATCTTAGTTCTAAGTTCTAACTCCTGACCCACACTAGACTGTGTTGGAGTTCAAAAGAAATACCCTAGTGCTTCCCTATTTCCTAAGGGGGCTGGCCTCAGGAACCCCAAGAGGAACATGATGAGTCATGATTGTCCCCCACCTCCAATGTTTACCCAAATCATGACTCATCACGTTCCTCTTGGGGTTCCTGAGGCCAGCTTGTGACGTCCTCACAGGGTTGCTGAGAGCAGGGCTATTGTTGGGCAGGTACGCACAGGAACGGAGTTCCGGCTCATTAGGATTGGCTACATTAGGGGTGTGTGGCCTAACATGCAAAGGAGTTCCTGCTCCAAAAAAGGCCCTGGGTTTTGACAACAAACAAGGTAAACAGAATAAGAAGCAAAGGGTGGGTGTGGCTGGATGACCACACTTCTGGTAACATGGGGGTGCGGCCTAATGGGCTAATAAGCTGTGCTGTCAGGGGTGTGGCCTAATAGGCTAATGAGTTTCTGCTGTTGGGTGTGGCCTCTTATGCTAATGAGTTCCTGCTGGGCTTTTTCTACAAAAAGAGCCCTGGCTGAGAGGATGAAATGGAGGTGGGGATAGAGTCAGGTGCAGTCACCTTGTTGGTCTGAAGCAACAGGACAAAGTTGGAGTCCAGCGGCACCTTTAAGACCAACAGAGTTTAATTCTGGGTAGAAGCTTTTGTGTGTAGGCACGCTTCTTTAGATACCATGCATGCACTCAAAAGCTTATATCCAGAATTAAACTTTTCCCTGGGATGGAGAAATGGCTCTAATGGGGTTCCTTTGAAGGACTGGCTCTAGAAGTAATCATCCCCCACCTTGCTGGCTTGTTATCAGAATGGTTGCTTAGGCTGGCAAAAGTGATTAACTTGCAGCAGCTGAGAACTGTAATCCAAAATGGCTGATAGCTTGCAGTTTAGAGATCTATCTTGATGTAGAAGAAGAAGAGGAGGAGGAGGAGGAGGAGATTGGATTTAACTCAGGGTCTCAGTGTGGCTTACAAACTCCTTTCCCTTCCCCTCCCCACAACAGACACCCCTGTGGGGCAGGTGGGGCTGAGAGAGTTCTTTCGAGGACTGCCCTTTCAAGGACAGCTCTTGTCAGAACTATGGCTTGCCCAAGGTCACGCCAGCAGCCGCAAGTGGAGGCATGGAGAATCAAAACCGGTTCTCCCAGAATAGAGTCCACACACTTAACCATGACACCAAACTGATAACAGCTTTTCTGTTGGTTAAATGGCTTCCCTTTCTGCACTGAGAGCTTCAGCCCCACCAGGAAAAAAATTTGCCCCGCAAGCCACAAACTCCTGGCTACGGGCCTGCCAGTGCTTCCCTATTTCCTGAGGGGACTGGCCTCAAGAATGCCAAGAGGAACATGATGAGTCACAATTTGGGCACACACTGAAGGTGGCAGACAAGAAAGTGAACCACCTTTGCCCGCCAGCAACATTCCCAAGCAATGCCCCCCCCCCTCAGGGCCAGTCCCTCAAAGGAACCCCGCTGGAGCCATTTCTCCATCCCAGGGAGAAGAGGCAACCAGCAGCAGAGAATCCCTGGGTGTGTGTGTGTGCTTGTGACATCATACTGTCCGCGAGCGGATTGGACGAGGCTCAGAAGCGCGTGGTTTGTGACGTCGCAAGCGACGGGAGGAGGCAGCGGAAAGCGGCACCTGCTGCCCCCATGTAGGATGAAGTGGGTGCCACTCCCTATTTTGGCCCTTTTCGTAGTCTGGCCCACCTGTGCCCAAGACGACTGGTGCAAGTAAGTGACCCCCCCACACCCAGGGTAGGGTGGTCCAGCTCTAGGAGGGGCCCGGAGGACCCCCTTCCCCAGAATTAGAACTGATCTTCAGATGACAGAGATCTGTTCCCTCGAAGAAAATGGCTGTTTTGGAAGAGCGGACTCTGTGGCATTACACCCTGCCGAGATCCCTCACCTCCCTAAACCCCACCCTCCAGGGGCGCTCCACTCCCAAATCTCCAGGAGATTCCCAAACCAAAGTTGGCAGCCCTACTCCAGAGGGAGGAAAGCAGAAGGGGGGCCCACGCTGCTGTGGTTGACCCCTGGAGATGTGGACCTCTACCTGGTCTCGGCTTTCTCATCAGATCCTGGATCTTGGACTCTCCAAGCTGCTCCCCGTGGGTCCCTCTTCCTCTACCGAGTGTCAGGACTGAACTCCTCGGCTGGGCTCTCCTTATTTTAGCTGAAAAAATTGTATGGTTCTCCTTTTGGAGCCAGTTTGGTGTCGTGGTTAAGTGTGCGGACTCTAATCTGGGAGGACCGGGTTTGATTCCCCACTCCTCCCCTTGCACCTGGCTGGATGACCTTGGGCAAGCCGTAGTTCTGACAAGAACTGTCCTTGAAAAAGAGCAGTTTCTGTCAAGAGCTCTCTCAGCCCCACCCGCCTCACAGGGGGTGTCTGTTGTGGGGGAGGGGAAGGGAAAGGAGTTTGGAAGCCGCTCAGAGACACCTTTGGGTAGTGAAGGGCGGGGTATAAATCCAATCTCTTCTCTTCTTCTTCTTCTTTTAACATTATTTTATGTCACTCATTTTATTAACTTTCTCTTGTTTATGTTTTTATACTATTCCCATGTTATTACTGTTTTTAATCACTCCAATTCCATTAAATTTTCCAGGCAGGTGTGATGAATTTAATTTCTCCCTCCCCCCTTCCATATTGTTCTAACAAAATCACCTCTAAGATGGCCAAATGTTGCCCCTCGGCAAGATCAACAAGGAAGCAGCTGGTCAGGTCTTCTTATTCATTGTCTCTGCTATTGAAATCAGCCCGCCAGGCTGCCTGGGAGTTTTATTGTTTGCAAATGTGCTGAAAACTATGAGTGTCAATGGTGACTGACCTATGATTTAGTGTCCTCGCTCTTGCATTCTGGTAGCACCCCTGGGGCTGATGAGGCCAGCCAGCCAAACGTGGTCTCCACTGGCTTCTCTGGGGATCCAGCCAGTGTCCCTGAATGATCTGATACACAGGAGTATTTCCTGACCGATCTCCCATTCTGTCATGCGGCACTCGGGTCTCGAACTGCTGAACTACCGACCTTCCAGTCTGCCGTTCAGCGTCTTCACCACTCGAAGCAAAGATCAAGTTGAAGTGTAACTTTTACACTTGTAAGAATCAACAGAGAGCACATAGCAGCAGCAGTCCAGTAAGAATTACAAATTATCCATTTTCAAGGAGGAAGTAATACCTTTGTACAGGGGTCATTTCGTAGAAAAAGAGGTACAGGCGCTCATTAGCATAACTTATTTGCATGTGCCACACCCCCTGACATCTCCGGAAGTGTGTCAGAAGGCAACACCCACCGCTCAGGCTCCACTGGACTGTTTTGGATTGCTATCTATGGGGGGGGGGGCGCACAGATCTGCCCTCACGGAGGAGGGAGAGCTTGTACCTGAAGACGGGCCTGGCTGCTTCTTGCTCCTCGTGGCCCAACTAAGGGCTGCTGGGAGCAGTGGGCGGGGCTTGTTGCATGTGCCCGCCCCCTGAGCTCCTTACTGCCAGAGCTCTGCTCCTGTGCGCTCCCACAGGAAATGACCCCTGCCTTTGTAAGGTTTACTCTGCATAGATGATGAGTCCAATACACAGGAGATTTAGTCCATTTTAATGACAGGCATCATTCCTTAGACATCTTTCCCCTGACAAGACATGAGTCTCAACCAGGATTCGGGTCATTAATTTCCTCAGCTTTTATCATCTGCTCTTCAACTCGAGAACTGGTAGACTTTCCACCTTTGGCAATTTCCATCTTGCTTCTGTTCATAAATTATGTGCTGCTCAATGTAGATGACCCACAAATCATTGCTGGGACAAGCGTTTTGGATTATTGGCACAATTTATATCCATCGTGCGATAGTTTGAACATTCCTTGGCATTGTCCCTTCTTTGGGATTGGAATGTATACCGACCTTTTCCAATCCTGTGGCCACTGTTGTGTTTTCCAAATTTGTTGGCAAATTGAGTGCAGCACTTTAACAGCATCTTCTTTTAAGACTTTGAATAGCTCAGCTGGGATACCATCACCTCCACTAGTTTTGTTGTTAGTAATGCTTTCTAAGGCCCATTTGACTGTTCCCTGGAAGGCCAGATCCTGAAGCTCAAATACTTTGGCCACCCAATGAGAAGGGAGCACTCACTGGAGAAGAAGACCCTGATGCTGGGAAAGACTGAAGGTCAAAGAAGACGGGGACAGCAAAGGATGAGATGGTTAGACAGTGTCATCGATGCAACGAACATGAAGTTGAGCAAGCTTCAGAGGACGGCGGAAGACAGGAGGGCCTGGTGGGAGCTGGTCCATGGGGTAGCGAAGAGTCGGACTCGACTGTGCGACTGAACAACAAAAATATCCATCGTATCGGCAGCGGCAGCAGGGGAGAAAGCAGCACAGATTTCCAGTATCTCTGAAAACCATATTTCCAATCAGTTTCGGGGCATCAACAATACGGTAGTGGGATGTTGCTTGGCTTTTTTTCTTTTCTTTTTCTTTCACTTTCCAGTCATATTCACCAAGTACCTCACAGTATTGGCAAGCTTCTTTTACAGCTTAAAACAAGACTGATCTTGTTCTGTGGAGACAGATCAAGCAAGTCTGTCTAGAGCATCAGAAATGAGCAAGAATCACAGAACCATAGAACCACAGTGTTGGAAGGGCCATACAGGCCATCTAATTCAACCCCCTGTTCAATGCAGGAACAGCCTAGAGCATCCCTGACAAATTTTTGTCCAGACGCTGCTTAAAGACCGCCAGGGAGGGGGAGCTCACCACCTTCCGAGGCAGCTGATTCCACTGTGGCACAACTCTGACTGTCAAAAAGCTTTTCCTAATGTTGTCTATCTGGTACCTTCCCGCACTTAATTTAATTGCGAGTCCTCTCCTCTGCTGCCTACAGGAACAACTCCCTGCCCTCCTCTACGTGACACAGCCCTTCAAAGACTTCAAGAGAGCCATCCTGTCCCCCCTCAGTCTCCTCTTCTCCAGACTTTCCCAAGTCCCTGAGCCTTTCCTTGTCGGGCTTGGTCTCCAGGCCCTTGATCATCCAGTTTGGTGCAGGCCCTCGATCATCCAGTTTGGTGTACGCCAGTTTGGTGTAGTGGTTAAGTGCGTGGACTCTAATCTGGGGAAACCTGCTGGATGACCTTGGGCAAGCCATAGTTCTGGCAGAGCTGTCCTTGAAAAAAGAGCCGTTTCTGTCAGAGCTCTCTCAGCCCCACCTACCTCACGGTCCTTCTTCTTCTTCTCCTTCTTCTCCTTCTTCTTCTCTTCATTACTCTCCTCTGCACCCGCTCCATTCTGTCCACATCCTTTATGAAGTGAGGCCTCCAGAACTGCACACAGGACTCCAGGTGTGGCCTGACCAATGCAGTATACAGCGGGTCTAAGACATCTTGCGATCTGGATGTTATGCTTTTGTTAATACACATCACACTGGCCACTCATATTTAACCTATGGTCCACCTGTACCCCAAGATCTTGTTCACACACACTGGGACAAGAGTTCAGGAGCACTTTAAAGACTAACAAAATATGTGGCGGGGTAGGAACTTTCATGAGTCACAGTTCACTCCTCTTGCTCTTTTCTTGTTCTATGGGTACGCTTTCCTTAACATGGTTCCAAACAGTTAGTTAAGGCAGTTGTAAAGAATGCATGATATATATTAAGGAGTGAGAAATGATCTGTATGAATCACTTTGATACAGGCCTTTCCCAGTTTTATGACTGGCCATAACATGTCCATATCTGCACATAGACAACCACATGTATGAGTCAAATTGGCTTCTTGCTTTCCAGATTTCTTTCCCTGTGTTTTTGTTAGGTAGCTCGTAGGCTGTGACTTCTGGAACCCAAGAAGGCATTTGGGGAACTCTAGAATCCATTATACATTTCTCAGGGTGGCAATTGTTCCGCCCTCTGTCTCTGGCACACAGCCTTGCTCAATGCACTTAATCGCTCAGTATAGAATATTGGTTGTGGCAAAGTGTGGATTCTTAATCATAGAATCCACAGAGTGGGAAGGGGCCATATAGGCCATCTAGTCCAAACCCCTGCTCAATGCAAGATCAGCCTAGAGTATCTCTGGCAAGTGTTTCTCCAGACGCTGCTGAAAGACTGCCAGTGAGGGGGAGCTCACCACCTCCCCAGGCAGCTGATTCCACTGTCGCACAACTCTTACACAACTTACTCACATGGCGCTTTGGTGCCATGACCAAGAAGGTGAGTTTGGTGTAGTGGTTAAGTAACTCTAATCTGGGAGAACGGGGTTTGATTCCCCACCCCTCCACTTGCACCCGCTGGAGGACCTTGGGCAAGCTGTAGTTCTGATAAGAGCTGTCCTTGAAAAAGAGCTGTTTCTGTCCTCTCTCAGCCCCACCTACCTCACAGGGTGTCTGTTGTGGGGAGGGGAAGGGAAAGGAGTTTGTAAGCTGCTCTGAGACACCTATATATATATATATATATATATATATCCAATCTCCTCCTCCTCCTCATCTCCTCTTCATTAACTTTATTTAGTACTGTGCAGAAATGCACTTTTCCCTCGAATACAAACCTGAAATTTTAGCCATTGGGACTCATAGGTGGCAGGAAGGAGGAAGACAGGGGATGAGCCACCAAGCTCCAAGTACTTTAGTGCTTACATATGCTGATGGGTTCTGGCTAAAGTAGGACATGGTTTGCCTTCTCACACCTTGCTAGAATGTCACACCTAAAGGGGCCAAGACTGCTAGGAGCCAAATGGCTAGATAGTATACTCTTCATCTTGGAGGCAGAAAAATCCAAGGTACCCCAAGGTGGGATGGACTTTTCCAAGGGGAGATTGTAAATTCTTAAGACACAGAGGAGAATCATATCTCATGGCTTCTGACCTCCATGCAGGACTAAGCCTTTACCTAGGAACTCCATCTTGTCCACATGACAAGGGACAATGGGTAGGGCTCTCAAAGAGGAGAATTAAGGTAATGCTGAACTTTAAACAACTGCAGTGTCAAATAATACTAGCCTGTCCTACTTAAACATCGTTTAGGATAAGTACTGAGCATAAGGAAAGGGGGACTGCATGCTTTCACTTTCTCTTCTTCCCCTTGCTCAGTTCGAATGCTTGAACAGATCATGTGTATTCTTTTTATTTGCTTATTAAGCCTTTTTTTTTAATGCTGTAAGCCTACACAGCGCACCTATTCAGCCTTGCTATCTGAAGTGCAGTAATGGGGGTAAGCTCGCATTCTTAGAGCACAATAGTTTTAAATTTTCAAGTTGCGATAGATAACCCCACATGCTAGCTTTTAGGAGCAAAGTGGGAGGTTCAGCAATTAGGTGAAGCCTCTAACTAGCAACGCAGATCCAGAGTGCTAGACGTCCAACTCCATGTAGCCGGAGATATTCTCACAGTGGCTGATAGCAACAGTTAATATGCAGTTTGTTTTTGGTATCCCCTTGGGAGTAAGGGAAGTGGGTAGCATTGCTGAGCGGAAACTCAGGAGGACTGTAGGATTTTCTGAAGTGCCGGGGATCCAACAGAACAGGGGATTGTCTGGTGTAGTGGTTAAGAGTGTGGACTCTAATCTGGGAGAACCAGGTTTGATTCACCACTCCTCCACATGCAGCTGCTGGTGTGACCTTGGGTCAGTCACAAGTTCTCTCAGAGCCGTTCTCGCAAAGGCAGCCCTCAAAAGAGCTCTCTCAGCCCCACCTACCTCACAGGGTGTCTGTTGTGGGGAGAGGAAGGGGAAGGAGATTGTAAGCCACTCTGAGACTCCAAATGAAGGGCAAGGGATAAATCCAATCTCCTCCTCCTCCTCCTCCTCTTCCTCCTCCTTCCTGTACTTTCACAAGCTATTTTGATCTGTCCCTTCTCCCAGAGAGCTCAGGGCCTCCCACTTCTATTTAATCATCACAACAACCCTCTGAGGTAGTTAGATAGTTTAGGCTGAGAGACTGTGTCTGGCCTGAGGTCACTCAGTAAGCATTGTGGCTGAGTGGAAACTTGAAACTGGGTTTCCCAAGTCCTAGACCAATGCTTTAACCACTACACCAAGCTCACTCAACTTCTTCACCCAAAGAGTCATTAACCCATGGAATTCTCTGCAGCAGGAAGTGGTGGCAGCTACAAGCATAGATTGCTTCAAGAGGGGATTGGATGAACGTATGGAGGGGAGGATCCATGAGTGGCTATTAGCCACAAGGTCTAGATGGAACTCTCTGCCTGGGGGAGTGATGCTCTGTCTTCCTGGTGCTTGGGGGGCCAGAGTGGGGGGTGCTTCTGGAGTTCTGGCCCCGCTGGTAGACCTCCTGGTGCTTGGGGGGGCCACAGTGGGGGGTGCTTCTGGAGTTCTGGCCCCGCTGGTAGACCTCCTGGTGGCACCTGGGTTTGGGCCACCGTGTGACACCGAGTGTTGGACTGGATGGGCCACTGGCCTGATCCAGCACAGCTTCTCTCATGTTCTTTCCTGCTCCTCTGATGCCTGCTACATATATGCCTGGCATGGCAGCACGTCTCTACTTCTGGGTGTCTGTGTTTTTTTCCCCAGTGGCATTTGCGGACGACGTCCGTTGGCTCCCAGCCACGGTGGCTCGACACGAGTTATAGGAGGCACGAATGCTCTGCCCGGAACCTGGCCCTGGATGGTCAGTATCCAGATCCCAACCCGCAATGGCTACAAGCGGGCTCCCTGATCAGCTCTCGCTGGGTGGTCACGGCCGCCCACTGCTTCCTACATAAACAAGGGCTCCCTGATCAGCTCTCGCTGGGTGGTCACGGCCGCCCACTGCTTCCTACATAAACAGTGAGTGAATCTGCGGGGGCAGGGGGGCGGGTGGAGATTGGCCCATACAATGAAAGCTGTGCCCGGGTTTCTGCTCCGGGATGAGAGGTGTCCAGCTGGAACCTTAGTCACTGCCAGTGTTCCCTCTAAGCTGAGATAGTGTGAGCTAGCTCACAGTTTTTTAGCCTCCGGCTCACACATTTTTGTCTCCGCTCAGGAAGGATGGGTCCAGAGCAGTGTTCCCTCTAAGCTGAGTGAGTGTGAGCTAGCTCACAGTTTTTTAGCCTCCGGCTCCCACATTTTTGTCTCCGCTCAGGAAGGATGGCTCCAGAGCAGTGTTCCCTCTAAGCTGAGTGAGTGTGAGCTAGCTCACAGTTTTTTAGCCTCTGGCTCTCACATTTTTGTCTCAGCTCAGGAAGGATGGCTCCAGGGCAGTGTTCCCTCTAAGCTGAGTTAGAGTGAGCTAGCTCACAGTTTTTTAGCCTCTGGCTCACACATTTTTTTCTCAGCTCAGGAAGAATGGCGTCAGAGCAGTTTCCCCTCTAAGCTGAGTTAGTGTGAGCTAGCTCACAGTTTTCGAGCCTCCAGCTCACACATTTTTGTCTTAGCTCAGGAAGGAGGGCTCCAGAGCAGTGTTCTCTCTAAGCTGAGTTAGAGTAAGCTAGCTCACAGTTTTTTAGCCTCTGGCTCTCACATTTTTGTCTCAGCTCAGGAAGGATGGCTCCAGAGCAGTATTCCCTCTAAGCTGAGTTAGAGTGAGCTAGCTCACAGTTTTTTAGCCTCCGGCTCACACATTTTTGCCTCAGCTCAGGAAGTAGAATTTTTGTTCACAAGACTCCACAGTTTAAAGGGAGCACTGCTCACTGCAGTCCAACCTGAACCGTAACCAACTTGGTCGTAAAAGTTCTAGCACTGCCCTTGTGCTCGTGGTTTCCCCTCTCTGCCAATCATGGGCCAATATCACTGGTTTGGGGAGGTCTTTCTGACTCTATGTGGCCTGGGATCCAGTGATTCGTTGTGTTGTTCTTTCTTTGCAGCCATGCTTGGTAGAAAGGGCACAGGCTTTGCTTGCATGCGCTGGACCGAAAAAAGGCGAAGCATTCAGGCAGCTGTTCCGTTTGCAGTTGGGTGGAAACGCCAACCTAAGGAGAGCCCCTGGTCACATTGGCACAGTAAATCCCTCTCTATCAGCCAGCCAGCATGACTGCCCTTCAGGGAACAGAGGCATGCATACTCTGGAAGGGAAGGCAAATTTTGCAGGGGGTAGAGACGAAGCCAGCTATTCTAAGTTCCACTAAGAGTAGTCAGGCACAGGGCCAGCCTGCTTAGTAGGACTGCAGAGAATAAGGGGAAGGTTTTGCTTGTGATGCGGTGGCTCAGTGGTTAAGACGCAGAACTGCAGACTGGAAGGTCGGTAGTTCAGCAGTTCGAGACCCGAGTGTTGCATGACGGATTGAGCTCCCGTCTCTGGTTCCAGTTCCTGCCAACCTAGCAGTATGAAAGCAAGAAATTGCAAGTAGATAAATAGGTACCGCTTCAGTGGGAGGGTAACAGCATTCCATGCGCCTCAGCGTCTAGTCACGCCGGCCACATGACCACAGAGAAGTCTGCGGACAGCGCTGGCTCTGCGGCTTGGAAACGGAGATGAGCACCACACCCCTAAAGTTGAATTCAACTGGCTTTCGAGCAAGGGAAACTTTTTTGCTTGTGATGGCTGGCAGGCAGGCAGGCAGGCAGAACTGTGGTGCAGGCAGCAGCAGTAAAGAAGAAGCACAGGCTCCCTCCCTTTCAGTGACAGGCAGCTCACATTTCCAGTCGACAGACTGGATGGAGTCAGGGGTAGATGCTGAGGCTTCGCTCCCAGTCTCAACAGGAAATACTCCCCCAGCCAGTCAAGGAGTGGAAGAGAATAGCTTTCGAGTGGAATGCTTGAGACCTGAAGGCTGGTCCCTCCTGCATCCCACTATTAATCTTGCCTACCTTGGCCTTTGTTTTGGACAATTCCTTCCTCAGCCTGGCATCTGAAACAACAGCCCTGTTGAATAATCCGTGCTTGGGTGCAGAGAGCGGATCATGCCCTGCTGTCTCTGCTCCTGACTGTCACGTGTGAGCTCACTGTCTGAACACAGCTCATGTGCAGGATGCACAGAACTGGAAGCCCCAAAGGTCACTGCTCTTCCCTGGCTCTTTCCAAGGGCTTTATTACGAGGCATGTGGGCCAAAGCAACAGCCACGGAACTAGAGAGCCCACTGAGTTACTCGAGGTAAACCTAATCCCTTTCCTTCTCTGCTAAAGGTTTCTGGAACATTGGAAGCTGGTCATTGGCGCCACGCAGCTTTCTCAGCCTGGGCCTGAGGTGCAGGAGCGCACCATCAAGAACCTGGTGGAGCATCAGCTGTACCAGTCCCGGCGGAGCTTCAACGATGTTGCCTTGATGGAGCTGAGTGCACCTGTCAACTGCACCGACTACGTACAGCCTGCCTGCCTGCCAGACGAAGATGTGGATCTTTCAGCACTGACTCACTGCTACGTCAGTGGCTGGGGCGTCACCGATGTGTCAAGTGAGAGCCCCATGATGCGCATCAAAGAGAAAAAAAAAACACAGGCATCATTGGGGGTCAGAACATCGCTCCCCCCCAGGCAGCATCGCCTGCTCCAGGGTCTTGGCCTGTCCTCTCGTAACTGGTGATCAAACTTGGGGTCTACTCCATGCACAGCACAGGGTCCTCGGAGCAGGGAGGGGCCATGGCTCAGTGGCAGAGCTTTTGCTTGGCATACAGAAGGCCCCTGGTTCAATCCCCAGCATCTCCAGTGGAAAGGATCAGTGGTAGGTGATGAGAAAGACCTTCTACATGATCAAACCCTGGAGAGGCACTGCCAGTCTGAGAAGAGAGTCCTCACCCTGGCCAGTTTGGTGTCGTGGTTAAGTGCGCGGACTCTAATCTGGGAGAACTGGGTTTGATTCCCCACTCCTCCACTTGCAGCTGCTGGATGACCTTGGGCAAGCCATAGTTCTCTCAGAGCTGTTATCTCAAGGACGGCTCTGGAAAGAGCTCTCCCAGCCCCACTTACCTCACAGAGTGTCTGTTGCGGGGAGGGGAAGGGAAAGGTGTTTGTAAGCCCCTCTGAGACTCCGAGTGAAGGGCAGGGTATAAATCCAATCTCCTCCTCCTCCTCCTTCTCCTCCTCCTCTCCTTCTTCTTTTTTTAAGTACCCATAAGGTACACTTTTATTATTTTTCATATTATACACCAACAAACAAACATACTACATAACAAACAACCACTTACACACATAAAACATACAAAGAGATCAGTATATTTTCTTATAACTCTATTACCATATTTAAAGAATTTCTATAAATTTGCTTAAGTTTCTATATACTCTCATCTTTTTTTACCAGAGTTTCTATTTAACTTAAAAGGATTAATAATACCAAAAATTTCATTACTTTAAGCTATGCATTTATATTGTACCAGTCATACAGTTTTTTCCACATCTTTTGAAATGTTGGGTCTGTTGTCCCTCTCATCAATGATGACAATTTGTCATTTTCAGCCGTCTCCAACAGTTTATTCACATACTCTTGCTTCTTTGGTGTTTCATAAGAACATAAGAGACGCCAATGTTGGATCAGGCCAAAGGCCCATCCAGTCCAACACTCCTGTGTCACACAGTGGCCAAAAACACCAGGTGCCATCAGGAGGTCCAGCAGTGGGGCCAGGACATTAGAAGCCCTCCCACTGTTGACCCCCCCCCCAAGCACCAAGAAGACAGAGCATCACTTGCCCCATTTGTTTCCAATATTTTGGAATATTGATGGAAGGAACAAGGGTCGGATTCAGTATAAGGCAGCCTCATGTGTCCATGTGAGTTTTTCCCGACCAGAGCTTAGCTCCCAAGTCTTCACTTTCAAGGACAGGTGAGGAACCACCCAACACCTTGCATGAGCTGTGCAGTCATTTTCTGATCCAGGACCACGGACGAAGGACGAAGGGCAAGCCGATGGGGAAGTGAATATAGTTTCACAACGGATGAGCTGGCCAAGCAGAGACAGGGACCACAGGGGGGTGGGGGAGCCCATAGAATCGTAGAATCACAGAACCACAAAGTCGGAAGGGGCCATCTGGTCCAACCCCCCTACCCAATTCAGGACCAGCCTGGAGCATCCCTGACACGGGTTTGTCCAGATGTTGCTTGAAGACTTTTTGTAGAGCAAACCCAGCTGGGAGTTCTCTGCAGGAGAAGAACTAGATTCAATCCAGTAGGACCTTAGAGACCGACCTGATTTTCAGGGTCAGATACCATCCTCTCTAAAGCTCACCCCCTGAAAACCTTGTTGGTCTCCCGGGTGCCACTGGCCTTGAATCCAGCTCTCCAGCCGGGAAGCAAAAGCCCAGATTGCTTCTTCAAAGGCTTCTGCTATAAGAACGGGTTGATGATTCTGCTGGTCTGTATCCCCACCTGGGTTCATAGCCCAATGCTCCCTCTAAGAAGAAGAGGAGATTGGATTTATCCCCCTGCCCTTCACTACCCAAAGGAGTCTCAGAGCGGCTCACAAACTCCGTTCCCTTCCCCTCCCCACAACAGGCTCCCTGTGAAGTAGGTGGGGCTGAGAGAACTTTGACACAAACTGCTCTTTTTCAAGGACAGCTCTTATCAGAACTAGGGCTTGCCCAAGGTCATCCAGCCAGGTGCAAGTGGAGGAGTGGGGAATCAAACCCAGCTCTCCCAGCTCTCCCACACCAAACTGGCTCTCTAAGCTGTGGAGTCTTGCGAGCCAAAATTCTACTTTTTTGAGTTACTGGCATTATTTATTGAATTGGATTTACTAGGCCGCCCTTCCTTACAAGTAGGGCTCAGGGCGGCTTACAACAAGGTAATGTACCATCTCAGATTAAAATAAATTAAAACAAGCCCATAAATACCAATAACATAAAACAACCCTGTCAAAATGACAAAAATGCAGAATAGATAAGATGGCGGAAAAAACTCCAGCACCCCAGCCTCCCTGGGGGGAGGGGTTACGAGGGATGGGGGCTTGTATGAGCGAGCGATTTGGCTGCTGCATAAATTAGTTTGCTCTCGAGCCATCCGTCCTGAGTCAAGTCAAAAATGTGTGAGCCGGAGGCTGAAAAACTGTGAGCTAGCTCACACTAACTCAGCTTAGAGGGAACACTATTCCTAACAGTAGAGCCTGTTTGCTCAGTTCTGGCCTATAGGAAACGGTAACAGAGGCCACGCCAGCAGGGTGAGCCTCGAAACGGAGGGATCCAGAGCCCGCCCACCGCCTGACTCCTGGATTTGGGGAGCATCAGGCTGGGGGCGCTCTTTTGGGCGCCTGACCGCTGGATGCGGGTCAAAGGCCAAGCGAGTCTTTCTGCCCACAGAGCCGTCGCAGACAGCAGACATCATGCAGGAGGCAAAAGTGAACCTCATCCCCCTGGACCTCTGCAACAGCAGCGGCTGGTACAACGGCCGGATCCACTACAACAACCTGTGTGCCGGGTATGAGGAAGGAGGCATCGACAGCTGCCAGGTATGTGGGCCTCAGCCAGCCCAAGGGCCGCCTCTCGTGGCCTTCTTCCCTTTGGGACACTGTCCCACGAGAGCCACCACCAGTGTCTGAGCTCCTTCTTCTCCTTCCCTCCTTCTTTTGCTGTTCTTTCCGCAGAGGACCCCGGTCCCTCACAGCTTTCTTCTCCAGCGGCCTCTCGCACACTTCCTGCTTCCTGACAGGCCAGCTATTCTTCCCATCTCCTGCCTGCTGATGTGGTATTTCTCTCTCCCTGACAGGCCATCTTGAGCGAGGGATGCCGGCCTCCAGGGTGGGACTGAGGAATCCCCCGGAATTACAGCGCCTCTCCAGGCTACAGGGATCAGTTGCCCTAGAGAAAATGGCTGCTTTGGAGGGTGGCATTGGACCCCACTGAGGTCCCTTTGTGCTCCCCAGGCTCCATCCCCAAATCTCCAGGAGTTGCCCAACCTGGAGCTGGCACCCCTACCACCCACTCGCTCCACTGGTGGCCAGGGGGAGCTGGCAACCCTATCTTGGACCTCCAGCTTTGGGGCAGGATACATGTCTTCCTCAAACTCTGCTGGCTTTGGTCCTTCCCGCACTTGAATCTCATCCCTGGTTTTATCAGAGTTCAACTCATGACACAATACCTAGCATTTATCCCTGGTTATAACAGCATCTGTTTATCCCAGGACAAGTGTGGGGCGAAACCGGGGTGACCTCAGTGTAATGTGGAAACTAAAAATACCCCGAGGTAATTACAGGAGTGAAATCGAGTGTAGTGTAGAATGTAAAAATACCCCGAGATAATTACAGGGGTGAAATTGAGTGTAGTGTAGAATGTAAAAATACCCCAAGATAATTACAGGGGTGAACTTGAGTGTAGTGTAGAATGTAAAAATACCCC
>NW_015172092.1:213324-215277 GCF_001447785.1 Gekko japonicus
AAAATACCCCGAGATAATTACAGGGGTGATCTCGAGTGTAGTGTAGAGTGTAAGTTCAGGGACAAGGTTGAACCAGTATTTAGGGTCTAATGAGGAAAGGACCTTTGTGACAATATTGAAACTTGCCCCTCATCATTCCTTCTCCCTGACAGGTTGCCTGTATCTCTCCGTTGTCTGCTCATTGATAAGCTAGCTCATACCCCTGGTGCTCCTTGACCCGCTACCTGCTTCTCCTGACACCTTCATCTTCTCCTTCCTCCCACAGGGTGACAGTGGCGGCCCCCTCGCGTGTAGAGAAGCAAGGTCCGAGCGCTTTTGGGTTGTCGGAGTCACCAGCTGGGGGAATGGCTGTGCCAGGACCCGGAAGCCTGGGGTCTACAGCTCCACACAGGATTTCCTTGACTGGATCAAAGGGAAGACCAAGGATAAATTCCTGACCCCTGCTCGCCGCCCAGGATCATACTCCAGGCCACAAACATGGCCCACGACGACCACTTCCACCACAAGACGCAAGCCCTGGAAGCCCATCTCCCAGCACGAGGTCCAGCAGGTTGCCAACTGGGTTAACTCTCGTCCAAGGCCCACCTTCCCTCCAGCGACCCCCCCACCCCAGTTACAGCAAACACAGCTTGCCTACGGATGGAACCAGGGGTGGACTCGTCCTCCACCCACCACTCCCTATGTGCAGCAAACCCAGAACTGGAACGTGGGGCTAAGCTGGCCCCCCAGAACTCGTCCCCCAGCTCGTCCCTATGGGCAGCAGAACTGGAATGTGGGGCTCACCTGGCCTCCCAGAACACGCCCCCCACCTCTGACACAGGGCTCTGCTTATGGGCAGCAGAACTGGCAGGGAGGGGGCGCCTGGCCTCCTAGAACCCGACCCCCAGCACAGTGGCAGCCCCCCAAGTGGACCTGGACCAGACCCCCAGGACAGGTCCAATATGCCAACACCTGGCGCCCAGCCAGGTAAAAGGACCAGCCGTCATAGCTTCAGTCCCCGTAGGGATCACCCAGCCCTGGCCCCTTACCCCACCGCCAGCCAGTTCCTGAACCCCTGCCCCCACAGCACAGCACGAGCCCCCTTCCTTACCATGCCCGGGACCCCAAACCAGGTCGCATGTGCCTCTATCACAGATTTATCTCAGCAGAGTAGAATGGTTCTTTAAGAACAAACAAGCAGCCACGGTGGTGTTTTGGCAAGACATGAAGAACGCTGGAGGGGTCTGGTAGGAAATGACCTCGCACCACATGCTCTCTGCACTTGAGGGTCAAACACGAGTGCCCTTACACTGCCAAGCTGGACTTGATTGTCACTGGAAGACCCAGGGAAGGGCACAAGCAGATATTTTTAATAATTAGGCACACTCGTTTCTGGGTTGGGAGGTCTCTTGTTTTCACGGTTGCCCAGTGGTTGTTCTTCTGTAAGAATTTCTTGTAATGTGCGTCAGCAATAAACGGGCTCCCTCCCAAGTAGCTTGTCTTGCGTACTCTACACTACGAATTGCACAATATCAAAAATGCTAATGAGGGAGGAGGAGGAGGAGAAGAAGAAGAAGAGAGGAGATTAGATTTAAGAACATAAGAGAACATAAGAGAAGCCAATGTTGGATCAGGCCAGTGGCCCATCCAGTCCAACACTCTGTGTCTCACAGTGGCCAAAAATACCAGGTGACATCAAAAACGCTAAAGAAGAAGGAAAAAGGAGGAGGAGAAGAAGAAGAAGAAGAAGAGAGGAGATTAGATTTAAGAACATAAGAGAACATAAGAGAAGCCAATGTTGGATCAGGCCAATGGCCCATCCAGTCCAACACTCTGTGTCTCACAGTGGCCAAAAATACCAGGTGACATCAAAAACGCTAAAGAAGAAGGAAAAAGGAGGAGGAGAAGAAGAAGAAGAAGAAGAGAGGAGATTAGATTTAAGAATGTAAGAGAACATAAGAGAAGCCAATGTTG
>NW_015172092.1:215378-221802 GCF_001447785.1 Gekko japonicus
TTTCCCCTTCCCCTCCCCACAACAGACACCCTGTGAGGTAGGTGGGACTGAGAGAGCTCTTTCGAGAACTGCCCTTGAAAGAACAGCTCTGAGAGAACTTGTGACTGACCCAATGTCACACCAGCAGCTGCAAGTGGAGGCGTGGGGAATCAAACTTGGTTCTCCCACATTAGAGTCCGCGCTCCTAACCATGGCACCAAACTGGCTCTCCATGCTTAGAAGGCATCATAGTTTATCATGAGGGCTGGCTTGAGGTTAGCATCTCGAAAGCAAGTGAGATATATAGAAACAGACAGGGTACATTTAGGCTAAGCCACGATTTAGAAATCACAGGTTCATTGAACATTGGTTTATCGTGACATCCAAAACAAGGCTGCCCAGAAAACTGAGGTTTTGTGGTTGGTGTTAAAAACATAAGAGGAGCCCTGCCTAGTCCAGCATTCTGTCTCTAACTGTGGACAAACAGTTCTTCTGGAGGGACAACAGCAGGGCATAGAGGCCGAGGCCTTCCCCTGATGTTGCCTCCTGGCACTGGGATTCAAAAGCTGGTTGCCTCTGAACATGGTGGTTCCCTTTAGTCACCATAGCTAGTAGCCACTCATAGACCTCTCCTCCATAGATCAATCAAATCCCTGTTTAAAGCTCTCTACACCCGTGGCCATCACTACATCCTCTGGCAGTGAATTCCAAATTTTAATCCTTCTCTGTGTAAAGTGGTATTCCCTTTTGCCTGTCCTGAACCTCCTGCCCATCAGCTTCATTGGATGCCTTCGAGTTCTAGTCTTTTGGGAGGGGAAAAATTTCTCTTTGTCAGCTCTCTCTACCCCGTGCGTAATTTTAGAAAGCTCTGTCATGTCCCTCCTTAGTCATCTCTTTTCAAAACTCAAAAGTCCCAGACTCTTCAGCCTTTCCTCATAGGGAAGGGGCTCCAACCCCCTAATGTCTTCTGGACTTTCCCCAGCTCTGTGACATCCTTTTTCAGATGAGAAGACCAGAACTGCACACAGTATTCCAAATGTTTGTTGTTCAGTCGCACAGTCGAGTCCGACTCTTCGCGACCCCATGGACCAGATCACGCCGGGCCTTCCTGTCTCCCACCGTCCTCTGAAGTTGGCTCAATTTCATGTTCGTTGCATCGATGACACTGTCTAACCATCTCATCCTTTGCCGTCCCCGTCTTCTTTGACCTTCAATCTTTCCCAGCATCAGGGTCTTCTCCAGTGAGTGCTCCCTTCTCATTGGGTGGCCAAAGTATTTGAGCTTCAGTTTCATTATCTGGCCTTCCAGGGAACAGTCAGGGTTGATTTCTTTTAGGATTGACTGATTTGATCTTCTTGCAGTCCAAGGGACTCTCAAGAGTCTTCTCCAGCACCATAGTTCAAAAGAATCTCTATTCCGGGGCACTATAATATCCACCATTTTGTTTTCAGCCCTTTTACTAATAATCATAGAATCATAGAATGTTAGAGTTGGAAGGGACATGCAGGACATCTAGTCCAACCCCCTGCACTCTGCAGGAGCACAGCCCTACAGGTGTAGCCCTGCCTGGTCAGGGGGCAGAAGCACCTGGTATGGGCCCGGTCGCTGCTCGCCCCACACTGGGGGCAGGTGTACTGCCTGAGGATGGGGCACTGGACGCGCCCCTCGCGGTCCTTGAGGTTGTGCGAGGCGTAGATGCTTCGCGATTCGCCGTTGTGTTTGCAGAATGAGCAGACGCGCCCGACGGGGGCGGCCTCCGGCTCCTGGGGGGCCCCGGGGCTCTCCCCCCGGGGCTCCGGCTTGGCCAGCTCGGGAATAATTAGGTCGCCATTCTGGGTGGTATAATTGATTGGAGTCCCTGTCGTTCACTTTCCACAAATTGCTTCTGAGTCATTGGAAAGGAGGAGATCAGATAGGGTCTGCTGTTGTGTGCTCAGGCTGAGAAGCTGGCAAGATTTCACCTCTTGGATTCATGCATCAAATGGCCCCTTGTTGGGGGGTTCCGCAAGGAGTCGAATAAGGCCCTTTTTGGTGGCTCAGAAAGCTTTAGCAGCCCTCTGAGCAAGCACTCCCTTACTACAAAACACCTGCTTATTAGACTGAGTGCATTGAGCAGCAGTCTCTCTTCAGAGATTATTTTTATACCACTGGATTCAATCCCTGCATTTAACAAGAGGATGTTTTGATGGTCAAGCTAGTTCACATCATTAAGCTGAGATCAGGAACAAGGTGATAAGCTCTCTATTTAAGATATCAGACAGCTATAGAAAAAGGAGACAAGAGTAGCTCTTGCTATGGCCTGAATGTATTCTTACATTAAAAAAAAGGAAGCAGAGAGGGGGAACCTTGATCTGTCTCTTTGTGCAGAGCAGAAACCTTTATTGGCATAACATAAGTAAACCAGGCAAGGAGACGTTTAAGGGGTAGTACAAGAACAACATCAACCAATATTCCTGATATTCCAAAATACAAGACAATCCTAACATGATTTATAAGAATTACAGAGTATTACTCTTGATTTCCATACGTAGGTCAAAAATTCAGCGACAGATAGTATTATTGCTGGGCTCTTGTCTGCTAGAAAAAAAATTAAATCCCTGTCCAGAAAATCTCTCTGCAAAGGGAGAAAAGGGCGAATCAAGATATTGCGCATAACGGAGTATTTGGGACAGTGAGGAAGGATATGGGTGACAGAGTCTGGTTCCCCAAGATTACAGTTACAAAGTCTGTCCCTATATGGGACACCCTTGTATCTACCTGAGACCACTACTGAAGGGAAAAGGTTGAACCTTGCAAGCATAAAAACCCTCCTAAAAACTGGGGTTATCAGATTAGCGATATACGGTAGCATGGAGGTATGCAAGGGAAGGAGGGGTAATGAATAGGGAGAACAAACTCCAAGACTACCGGCATTAATGGTCTGCGCCTCTATATCCCAAATTCTCCTCCTAACCACCTGTAAGATTGCTGCCTCACCACAGTTATAGAGGGGTTCCAGGTCGATACCTCGTGTACCCACTTTTTTCACTACGGCCTGTGACCACTCTGATGTATAGGAGTCAGCTAGAAGTTGGACCATTTGGCTAGTAGGGGGAGATCAAAAATGAAGCCGAAGCCAATATTTGATCGTAATGATCCAAGCTCGAGATTCCACCAAGTGAAGACCCAGCTCCTTATAAAGAGCAAAGAGCGACACTGAGTTGGAAACACCAAGAACCCTGCGCAGAAAAGTGGAATAGATGCTCTCGACTCTCCTAGTAAAGGACTGGATCCAAATAGAAACCCCATATAACAGACGAGATATGACAGTTGCTTGGAACATCTTAAGCGCAGCTGGAACAAATTGATTGCCCTTTTGGAAGAAAAACCGGATCAGGGCTGCAGTCTTGTTCTTGGCCATAGTCAGGGAGTGTTCTCTATGCGAGCACCAACTTAGATTGTAACAAAATAGCACTCCTAAATACCGAAAGGATTTTACCTGTTGTATTTCTCTTCCAGCTATTGACCAACGGTTGCATTTCCATGATTTAGAGAAAACCACTATTTTTGTCTTGTCAAAATTAATAGAGAGGTGATTCCGGGAACAATAGGCATTAAACTCGGATATAAAACGTGTAAGACCAATCCTTGTAAAGGAGAGGATAACCGCATCGTCCGCATACAGCAAGACCAGGACTGCAGTCATGTTTAATTTAGGTGGGTGACCATTAACCCTATCCAGAGAGGATGCTAAATCAGAAATAAAAAGGTTAAAAAGTGAAGGGGCAAGGACGCACCCTTGTTTAACCCCTTTGGAGACACTTATTTCCTTAGTAAGGGAACCTTTCCCGTCAAATCTCACTTGACAGAAATTGGACGTATGCAGCTTCCGGATCAAAAATAGAAGACGCTTGTCTTTCCCCAATTTAAGAAGTTTATCCCACAATAAAGATCTATTGACAGAGTCAAAAGCTTTACAGAGGTCCACAAAAGCTGCGTAAAGCTTACCACGCAGATAACGAGAATACTTTTCAGCTAGAAAGGCTAGAGTGGTGCAGTGGTCAAGAGTGGACTGATTCGCTGTGAAGCCAATTTGTTCTCGCCCAAGGAGATTTCTGCTCTGTCATCCATTTAGATAATTTGACAAGCAGATGTTTAGCATATAACTTCCCCAGAACAGAGAGCAAACTAATTGGTCTATAATTGTCAATACTGTTGGAATCCCCCTTCTTAAAAATCGGGACGACAACAGCAGTCAGCCAGGAGTTCGGAAGAATACCAAACTGAACAATCAAAGTAAACACGACCACCAATCAACGACCATCAATCAACGACCATCAATCAAAGTAAACACGACCACCAATCAACGTTGCCTTTCAATATCTCCGCAGGGAGCCCATCTAGACCTGGGGCCTTATTAGATTTAAGGGAGCTAATTAGTTCCGCAATTTCCTCTTGCGAGACTGGAGGCCAGTTTGGAATGTCAGAAGGTATCAACCCAAGATTGTTCATATCTAACTCAGAGGACTCATTGAACAATTCATTGTAATAGGAAAACCATCTGACCGGCGGCTACAAGCATGGACGGCTTCAAGAGGGAACTGGATAAACATCTGGAGCAGAGGTCCATCCGTGGCTATGAGCCACAAGGTATAGATAGGGACACTCAGTCTGGGGCAAGTGATGCTCTGTCTTCTTGGTGCTTAGGGGTGGGGGGCAACAGTGGGAGGGCTTCTAATGTCCTGGCCCCACTGGTGTACCTCCTGAGGGCACCTGGTATTTCTGGCCACTGTGTGATACAGAGTGTTGGACTGGATGGGCCCTTGGTCTGATCCAACATTGGCTTCTCTTATGTTCTTATAAGAGGGGAACTGGATAAGCATATGGAGCAGAGGTCCATCAGTGGCTATTAGCCACATGGTGTAGATAGGAACTCTCGGTCTGGGGCAAGTGATGCTCTGTCTTCTTGGTGCTTGGGGGAGGGGGTCAACAGTGGGAGGGCTCCTAGTGTCCTGGCCCCACTGCCTGGACCTCCTGAAGGCCACTGTGTGACACAGAGTGTTGGACTGGATGGGCCATTGGCCTGATCCAGCATTGGCTTCTCTTATGTTCTTATGGACCTTGCATATCCTAAAGATCGTCATGTTACATGTTAATTTCCCTGTCTATAAGTTTGAGCCTTACACACCATTCCAACGTATTTGAAAAAGTGTGCCTTGCACAGAAAAGCTCATACCTTGAATAAACCTTTGTTGGTCTTAAAGGTGCCGCTGGACCAGTTTGGAGTCATGGTTAAGTGCCTGGACTTTAATCTGGGAGAATCGGCGTTGATTCCTCACTCCTCCACTTGCACCTGCTGGATGACCTTGGGCAAGCCACAGTTCTGATAAGAGCTATCCTTGAAAAAGAGCAGTTTCTGTCAGAGCTCTCTCAGCCCCACCTGCCTCACAGGGTGTCTGTTGTGGGGTGGGGAGGGGAAGGGAAAGGAGATTGCAAGCCGCTCTGAGACTCCCTTGGGTAGTGAAGGGTGGGGTATAAATCCAATCTCTTCTTCTAATTTTGTACAACTGCTTCAGACCAACACGGTGGCCCACCTGGATCTGTCGTTTTCAGTCCGTCAAACTTGTGGCCTGTGGGTCGGAACCACGATCCATGGCTCTTATCCAGCCCGCAAGCACCTGGTCATTCCCTTTATTGCCGGATGACTGATGCTGTGCATTACGTCCTTGTATCTTGTCTCAGTCCTAAAGTGTAACGGGCGGTGTTCATGTATAAGCATGGTCTTGGGGGCTCTCCCATGTGCGTGCTAATTGGATCTTACCGGCTGCCTCGATACAAGCTTTACTTCTGCATCTTGGCTCTGACTGGCCCTTCCTGATGTCGGGTTGCCAGCCTCCAGGTGGGGCCTGGAGATCTCCTGGAATTACAACCGCTCTCCAGATGACAGAGGTCAGTCCCCCCGGAGAAAATGGCTGTCTTGGAGGGTGGACTCTATGTAAATATACCCTGCCGAGGTCCCTCCCCTCTCCAAACCCCGCCCTCTCCAGGCTCCGCCCCCAAATCTCCAGGTATTTCCCAATCCGGAGCAGGCAGCCTTATCCTGATGGCTGGCTCACCCCACCCCAACTTCCTGTACGTAGGGCTTGAGGAACTTCTGTTTCGCTGTATCTGAGGAAGCGTGCTTGCACACGAAAGCTTATGCCCTGAATGAAACGTGGGCTGCAGGCACACGTGCGAAAGAATCCCCTTTCCATGTACTTTCCAACTGGATTTTGTCAGTTCAGAGAGTAAAAACCCAGTTTGAAAGTGGATTATGTAGTGTGTGTGACCACAGCATTGGTTGGTCCTAAAAGTGCCACCGGATTCAAACTTTGTTATGCTGCTTCAGACCAACACGGCGACTCACCTGAACGTATAAGCGTATAAGCCGAAAGAGTGCCCTACATAGAATCATAGAATGTTTGAG
>NW_015172093.1:0-9728 GCF_001447785.1 Gekko japonicus
TTCCTGGAGAAGTTGGCATAACAGAACCAACATCTCTCACAAGGGGATGAGCATGAACTGGCCCACGAACCTAAATTCACAACAAAAATCTCCTGGTTCATAGTTTGTGAGCTGAGGTCCATGTGATCTCACCTACAACAAACCTCCCATGAGCCTCCCTGTGGTTTTCTGAGGTTTGGGTAGTTTGTGGTGGTGCATGTCGATGGCATCCGTGGCAGACATGCTGGCACAGATCAATTATGATAATCAAAGCAAGGGGGATGTACTTCTGCAGCCAAGGAAACACCAATGGTGGCCCTCCAAATCTTGACAGGCAACACTGGCCGCCAATAAGAGAGCTCCCATTCTCCTCTATGGAAGCAGAATGGTATATACCCCCAGCTCACACAGAGCCATTTTTCCCCATCAGCAGCAGGCGCGACACACAGCAGTTAGAGGCAGAGAGGGAACTGGGAGTCATTTCTCAGTATGAACAGTGGGGTTGGAGGTGTTTGGTGCTTACTCAGGGCTCTGAGAAACCTGTCCTTATGCTCATGCTGAGCAGAGGAGCTTAGCTTCACTGGTTTCTCTAACTTGTTTAAATTTCATGTAATGTGATCTTTGAAATAAACTTGAAGATTCTACCTCAAGGGAAATCTTCGAGGAACTTTTTGGAATGTTTTGGTAAGACTAGTAGAATTTCTTTAGAATGCTTTACATGTTGCTAGTATATATATGTTTGATTAATAACACTAGTTAGGTCTGAACTGGAGTTGTTCCAGTAGGAATGAACATACTTAAATCAAAATATTTTGGATTAATTGCATGGATGATGCATTGGGTTATGATGACATTTGGCAGCTTTAGATGGGTGGTGCTAAAGTAGTAAGACTCACAGTTATCAGTTTTGATTAGCATCCACCCATCATGCCATTCTAAAATATTTGAAATCGTGATCCACTTCCTACAACTTACTGTGAATACAATCAATAGGAGATGCTCTTAAAATCTCTTGGGGGCTTGTGATATATAAAAGCTCTTAGATAAAAATTGCTGTTACAGGTATGCTTTGTTATTTTAGAACATATTTTCTAGGTCCAGGAGAAATTTAAAAACATGGATTGGATCCCATGGAACATTAATGCATGTGTAAGACCACTTACGTAAGCAGCAAAATAAGAATGTCATTTCCAGTCATTGCCAGTCATTGTCATTGTACTCAGTCCACTTGACTGTAGCCTGTCTTGAGTTTCCAGTTGTACAAGACCTTGTGGAAGGTACACCTCAAGACCTACAACTGAATGTCCAATATGATTTGATCAAAAAGGTCATAATCAAATTGGACTATAATGATTGCCTCAAATAGTCTTTTGTAGGGTTGCCAGGAAGTGACATCATCACAGCAGTGATGTCTGTGTAGTGCTGTGGTATTTGGGCAAAATCTCTGTGGTAAAACTGGCTTTTACCATAGAGTTTTTGCCCAAATACCAGAGCATCACCCAGATGTTGCTGGTGTGATTGATTGATTGACTGATTTGATTCAATTTATATCCCGCCCTCCCCACCAAGGCAGGTTCAGGGTAGTTTACATTAAAAATTAAAATATGTTAAAAACATAAATTATGAATGTCATAAATGAACATATGCAGTTAAAATAATCACAAAGTGCTAATAGCGAGTATTTGAAGACCGTATGATGTTACATAGAAATTCCTGTAGGCCATGGTCACAAAAGAGTATAACCAGAGTTGGTAAACAGTTTATCAGATTATTTATACAGGCTGGCGCAGGCTGCTGATGGTAGTCCAGGGGGAATGGGCTTTGCCACAGTTCAGTTGTTAGAAGTGGCTCCTAATCAAAGGCCTGGCATATAGCGTGGGTCACAATCTGTTTACTAGAGTCAGAATTCCCAAGAACCCAGGAATAGACACAGAGACTGGGTAGTTAAAATAATGATTTCTTTGCTAAATATTCTCAAGCATACAAACAATAATCAAGCATTCACACACACAATACAGAACTAAGAAAGCAGAGGTGATTGATAGCTAATAGAGGGGCCAGTTATGGAGTGATACTACCTGTCCAGACATGCAGAGGTCCATGAAGAAGAGATTTATGGCCCAGACCCAAAGGTTTGGGGGTGGATGGCCAGTTGGCATCACGACGGAGGCACACCCTCTGAGGCCATGTGCCTGGATGGATATGGACATTGGAAAACAATGCAGACCAATAGGAGGTCTTAAGGGGCTTGTCTCAGGTGAAGACAAAAGATTACCTGGACCAATTATGAGTCCCAGGGTTGCGTGGCATCAGGATGGGGAAGGCCTAGATGTGACCAATGAGATTTCAGAGGGGCAGAGTCTGGATCAACAATAGAAGCAAGGTACTGGGGCTAGCTAAATGGATTTTAAGTCTATTGATGGTTCTGCCATGGCAGTTGAATACGTTCGCAGGTACAGACAAAAGATGGGAGATGGGTCCCTGATTAGTATCAGGAAGGATCCTTAGTAATTTGAATGTTTGATTGGTTTATCTCGGTATCCTGAGGAATGGAGCAAAGAAGGACAAGTATTGAGACAAAGAATTCACACATAAACATGGGCCCACACAAAAGTGCTGGGTGAGGTACGGGAGACAGGAGGGCTATTTATCAGATGGCCTCCGAATAGCCTTTGGAAATGTAGAACTTTTACCTGGTGGAACTGCCATTATTTCATATGCATATCTTCCTGGGTGGGGGAGAAGACTGGAGGTTTGCTCTGAGGGTTGTCTTGTTGCCACCTGAAAATGGAGACCCTGTTTCCAGAGCTATGGCATGCTCTGTGTTTCAGAACCAAGAGTGTCTTCCTTAGCCTGAGTTTTGTGGGTCTCTGGTTCAGATTAGAAAGTGGGGTGCCCCTGCTATTGGGGCTACCCGAGAGTAAAGGCAGTGCCTCTGGGCAACACTCACAAGGTACCTGTTGTGGGGAGAGAAAAAGAAAGTGATTGTAAGCTGCTCTGAGACTCCTGAGGGTAGAGAAAAGCAAGGTATAAAAACCTACTCTTCTTCTCCTTGGTGCACCACTGCTGGTTAGCCAAAGACTGGCTAAAAAGTAGCAATTGTCCTGAATGTCAGTACTGAATTAGAATAAACAAAATAATTCTGAAAGGGGGGGGGATGAATACTTGTCATTCCTTGGGCAAAAGTTACCTCTCTCTCTCTCTTTCTCTCTCTCTCTCTTTCTCTCTCTCTCTCTTTCTCTCTCTCTTTCTTTCTTTCCTGCCCTCCCTGCTAAGGCAGGCTCAGGCTGCTGATTAGTATTCTCTGGGACACAATTGATTAAGGCTACCAAAAGAGCTTCTCCGGATGGAGATTCCTCTACAGCCAAATCCAGCATGCTATTCCCTGCACCACAATGCTTCTCAGATAAATACTTAAGGGTGCCAAAAAGCTTTAAACTCAAAAAGTCTCCAAATGACATCAACAGCAACTACCCAGAATGCACTGCAAGGGAGGACATCCAGCAATCTAACAGTCTTTCAAAGTCTCCCTGGTGTCCTTTGTAGATGAACTCTACAGGTAACTCGTTGATCTCCATTAATTCACAAGACACCAAATCCATGAGACAATCCCAGCAACATGATCTCTGAAAAGGACAATTTCCTCAACTTCCTTTGTACAAAACCTCAGCAAACAAGTATAATGAGAATCAATGCTTAAAACCTGACACTTCACTTTTAAATGGCAAGCTGGCTCCACTTCCTCCAAAGCACTCTTTCCATCCAGAAGGAACAGTAGGGAGTGAGCAGACTATCTTCATTTGTGTTTGTGCATACAATCTGTACCTGCATTGGTTGATTGGTTCAAAGGCTGAAATTAAAGTTAACCTAAGCAAGGTCTTCAAACTATTTTGTTTGTTTATTAATTATTTAGATATGTATACCCCATTTATTCCCCCCAATAGGACTCAAAGAGGCTTACTTCTCTTCTCTTCTCTTCTCTTCTCTTCTCTTCTCTTCTCTTCTCTTCTCTTCTCTTCTCTTCTCTTCTCTTCTCCCTCACAACAGCCTTGTGAGGTAAATTAAGCTGAGAGAGAATGACTGTCCAAAGGTCACCCAGAGAACTACCATAGCAGAGTGGGGGTTTGAACTTGGTTACTACTTCCACACCCAAATGCTAATTATAATGGAAACTGATACCTTTTCCCCAAAACAGTGACTACTAGCCTACAATTTTCAAGACTAGGCTAGCCATACACCTGGAGGGTGTCTTCTCAAGCTTTGGGTCTCTGATGTCAGTAGCCTGTGTCTGAAATGCAACAGTCAGAACTTACTGCTCTGTTAGCTAGCCGGTATTTATATCAGGCCTGCTAATCCAGGGCTCCCGGCTCCCTGACAGTCACATTCATCTTACTCGGAGAGGCTGTGGCACAATGGTGGAGCACCTGCTTTGCATGCAGGAGGTCCCAGGTTCTAGTTTCTGGCATCTGCTGTTAAAATAATAAAGTAGTGGTGGTGGGAAGTGCTGTCAAGCCACAGCCAGCTTATGGGAACCCTGCAGACCTTTCAAGGCAAGAGACAAACAGAGGTGGTTTGCCATTGCCTTCCTCTGCATAGCAGCCCTGGACTTCCTTAGGGGTTTCCCATCCAAGTATACTAACCAGGGCTGAGCCGGTTTAGCTTGTAAGAACTGACAAGATTAAGTTAGCCTGGGCTATCCAGGTCAGGGTGATGGACTAGAAGGTGATGTGAAAGGCTTTCCACCTGAGACCCCGGAGAGCTGCTGCCAGACAAAGTGGGCATTACTGACCTTGACAGACCACAGAGGAAGCCAGGTCTAGATTGGGCTTCTTAAAAAAAATAACTGTTTTTCCTGAAGTTTAGCTTGCCAAACTGCTAAGAAATTCTGAGCACTGTTGTCAGATACTGTTCATTACAACATGTAACATTTCACTATTAGGGCAAAAACTCATCTTGTTGTGTAAAGACTGAGAGGCTGGGAGTGTTCAGAGATGAACAGGTAGGATTTGTAATCTCACAATGGGATGCAGAAAAGCTAAGCACATCAAAAAAGAAGCACAGAAGAATAGAAGAAGAGATTGGATTTATACCCCACCCTTCACTCGGAGTCTCAGAGCGGCTTACAAACACCTTTCCCTTCCCCTCCCCACAACAGACACCCTGTGAGGTAGGTGGGGCTGAGAGAGCTCTGACAGAAACTGCTCTTTCAAGAACAGCTCTGACAGAACAATGGCTTGCCCAAGGTCATCCAGCAGCTGCAAGTGGAGGAGTGGGGAGTCAAACCCAGTTCTTCCAGATTAGAGTCTGTGCACTGAACCACTACACCAAACTGGTCCCCCCCAATAGTAAAAGAGATTATTGTTAATTATGCTCTGACTCTTCACCATCTTGCCAGCCTTTTGATTTTGCCAAGAGCTTTACATTTTTAATCAGGTTTGCTCTTGCAAGTCACAAAGCCCCGAGGGGAAGGTCATTTAAGGGCAACACTAACTGTGCCATCCTGAGCAGAGCTAGACCCGCCTAAGGGTGACTTCAGTGGACTTAGAATGGTCCTTGGTGAACTTGGAAGGGTGTAACTCTGCTTAGGACAGTACCATGAGTGTCACACCAGGAAATCCACGACTGATCCGCCCGTTTCTTTTCTTTTTCTTTGACCAAATGCAGTTGGGGATACATATTTAGACTGGGGAAGTGGCGTGCAAGTGAGTGGCATTGAAACCCTCATGTGATGATGACATGCTCTCCTTGTCAACAAATGGCAGCTGGGAGAGGTGATGGGAGTGGGGAAGCATTCAGTACTTCAGCCCACTCCGTGCTTCCCCTGACCAAATCAACACCTTTCCCACGGACCGCATTGATCAGCAATTAGTGCCTTCAAAAAAAACCCCAAGATATAAATGTCATCCTGCATTATAAGCATAAATGAGGTTTTTTTTAATTAAAAAAAAAGAGCTGGGATCGACTGTGGATCTCCCAGCATAATGTGCAGTCGACCCCGTGTCCTCAGTTTACAAGTGGGAAGCTGAAGTGAAGAGATGCTTGCTCAGAGCCACACAATGGAAAGCCTCAAGGAGACTGCAGTGGGAGGTGAGGTGAGACGCACTGGCTGATCTGGGTAGGAAACTGAAAATGTTCCGTTGAGAACTGATAGGGAGACTGATAGAGTCATAGACTTGAAGGGCAGAAGCAACTTTTGAGATAATTGCATCAAGTGCTGAGATCCATTCCAGAAGGGACAATATAATTCTAAGAGCCATTGACTTCAGCAGCGCTCCCCTCCTTCATGTGCAGCTGCCATCATCCAGATGTCATTGGCATGGAGACATGCTCTTCCCCTCTCTACACTGTAGAAGGCAGTAAATAAGGAGGAAAAAAATGAATTTAGCTCTTTCCCAGGAAGATATTGTGTAACAGCCAGTTTGGTATTTCCTCACTACTAAGATGATCAACAGTTACTGCTAAGATAATCAATGCCCCCCCCCTCACGTCAATGTACTTGATTGGCAGCTTGTAATCTAGGCTGTAGCCATCATGTGTGTTAGCAAGAAGTCTGAACAGGCAAGATGCTGATGTGTTGGCAAGGGTAGTTTTTGTAGTCTGCAGGTTGTTTTGCTGGAGGGCATCATATAGAGAGACTGCCTGGTCATCATCAATAGGCAGCATCCACTCTGCCAATAAAAAGGAGGGGAGTTGCAAGATAGTAAAAAAAAACCCCACACACATACCAACCCCCCCCCCCCCATAAAATAGATGGGAAGCTTGAATACCTTAAGAATAAAGAGCTTGACTAAACAGAAAGCAAATGAAGCTGCAGGTTGATGACTCATCCATGCAGACCCACGATTTTGGTTCCTGTTGCATTAAATAAAAGGTGGCAGACCTGGAAACCAGCGAACCCGGAAAGACTTGGGTACAGGCTTTCTTTGCCTTAGGAAACGACAGTCCTAGAACAGGTTCACAGGACCGAATTCATGTGGGCAAATTTATGTGTTTTTCAGCCCTTCTACTGTTGGTGTGCACATGTGAAAAATCGAAAGGAAGCTTTGGGTGTGCTAGTACTGGGTTTCTGAACCGATTGATGCCCAGGATGACTGGCAAGTACATTACAATATTTCTGTAGCCATGCTCAAATACAGGGGTCATTTCGTAGAAAAAGAGCTAGGGGGACTCATTAGCATAACTCATTAGCATATGCCACACCCCCTGACATCACCAGAAGTGTGTCCTCCCCACAGCCGGCGGTGACCTCCAGCAGGCACCAGCAGGGAGCTCCAGGCCCCGCCCTCCCACACCTCACCCAGGGGGATGGCGTCCCCCCGCGTCCCCCCCAAATGACCCCTGCTCAAATATAGAATCATAGAATCATGGAAGGGACCTCCAGGGTCATCTAATCCAACCCCCAGCACAATGCAGGAAATTCACATATACCTCCCCCTCCACACTCAAAGTGACCACTGTTCCACACCCAGAAGACAAAAATCCTCCAGGATCCCTGGCCAAACTGGCCTGGAGAAAAATTGCTTCCTGTCCCCAAAGTGGCAATCAGCATTTCCCTGGGTATGTAAGAAAGGACCACAAGAACTAAGCACTGAGGCAACCCTTCCTGCCCTCCCTTTCATGATCTGCCTAAGTTCACAGAATCAGCATTGCTGTCAGATGGCCATCTAGCCTCTGTTTGAAAACCTCCAAAGAAGGAGAGCCCACCACCTCCCAAGGAAGCCTGTTCCGCTGAGGAATCGTTCTGTCAGGAAGTTAATCCTAATGTTTAGCTGAAAACTCTTCTGATTTAATTTCAACGTGTTGCTGACCTTCTGGGGCAACTCCACACCATCCTCTACACGACAGCCCTTGGAGATGGTTATCATATCACCTCTCATTCATCTCCTCTCCAGGCTAAACATACCCAGGTCCTTCAACTTTTCCACATAGGACTTGGTCTCCAGGTCCCTCATCATCTTCGTTGCCCTCCTCTCGACACATTCCATCTTGTGCCCCAAACTGAACACAATATTCTAGATGAGGTCTAACCAGAGCAGGGTAAAGTGGTACCATCACTTCACATGAACTGGTCACTATACTTCTGTTGATAACAGCCCAAAATTGCATTTGCCTTTTTAGCTATCACATCACACTGCTGACTCATGTTCAGTGTATGGTCTACTAAGACCCCTAGATCCTTTTCACACATACTACTGCCAAGACAGACTCCCCCAACTTATAATTATGTATTTGATTTTTCCTACCTAAATGCAGAACTTTACATTTATCCCCATTTAAATTCATTTTATTTGTTTTAGCCCAGTTTTCCAGCTGGTCAAGATCATCCTGTATCCTGTCTCTGTCTTCTAACATATTTGCTAATTTAATATCATCTGCAAATTTAATAAGCATTCTCTCTATCGCTTCATCCAAATCATTGATAAATATGTTGAACAAAATATGTCACTCCTCTCCAAGAGGATGAGGAACCACTCATGAGCACTCTTTGGGTGCAATCTATCAACCAGTTACAGATCCACCTAACAGTCATAGGATCCAAACCACATTTTTCCAATTTGTCAACAAGAATATTATGTGGAACCTTATCAAACGCCTTACTGAAATCAAGATAAACTATGTCTACAGCATTCCCCTAATCCAGCAAGGTAGTAACTTTCTCAAAAAAAAAAGAGAGAGAGAAGATTAGTCTGACATGACTTGTTCTTGAGAAACCCATGTTGGCTCTTAGTAATCACAACTATCCTTTCCAAGTGCTCAAGGACTGTCTGTTTGATGATTTATTCTAAAACTTTCCCAGGTATAGATGTCAAGCTGATGGGTCGGTAGTTACCCAGATCCTCCGTTTCCCCTTCTTGAAGATGGGGACAACATTTGCCTGCCTCCAGTCTTCTGGCACCTCATGGGTGCGTTCAGACGCAGCCTTTACAACGGATTCTGTGCCGGTTGCAATCGATGTACCTACCGGCGTTCAGACGGGGAACATCTGTCTTCCCGCTCTATCCGTTGTAAAGAGCTGTACACCGTTGCACTCTGCCACTAGGTCCCTAGTGGTGGTAAACTCAGTGCAACGGTCGCTCTCCACCGGTGCCTAGCCACTTCCGTTTGGAAGCCCAAGGCTTCCGCTTTTCGCCGGCCATTTTTTTTCCAGGTTGCCGATATGCGCTTGGGCGCAGCTTCGCCCCGGCGTGTTTTTTTTAAAGCCCTCCATCAAGGGGGTGTCCTTTGATCCCTCCCTCCCTCCCTCCCTGTGGCCTGCGGGGCCCACCTCTGGATCGGGCGAGTGGCGGTGGCAAGTCTCAGGGCTGCGGGAGGGCAAGCGAGTCAGGCAGACGGGCAGGAAGTGCTGCTCTCTGAAGCCCTCCTTAGGCTAGAAGCCGCGAACTCCAGGGGAAGGGCTCCGCTCCCGCCCTGCCCTTCCGGTGCTCTTCTGCGCTGCTCTGTGTCCGCCCCCCCATCCCTGGACCTTAGAGGACGTTCTCCCCCCCCAACCCCTCTGGCGTGACACCTGCTTCGGAGGAGGCTGCCGTGCCCAGGGATGGGGGGGCTGCTCCAGCAGTGGGTGTGTGTGTGGTCTGCCTGCCCGCCTGCCCAAACCTGCACGAAGACACAGGGGGATGCCGCTGAGGGCCCGCGGAGTCCAGGAAGCGAAAGCGCTGCGGCCTCTCTCTTCCCCGCCGCCGCTGCCAGCCTCCTGCTCCACTGCCTGCGCCTTTAAGGCAAAGCGAAACCAGCTCTGCCACCGGCGGATG
>NW_015172093.1:9753-61742 GCF_001447785.1 Gekko japonicus
AGAAGAGCCACATCTAGAGGCGGGGAATGTAGGTGCCTCGAGGGGGTGTTGCACATTGGGATGGCACCCTGCACGTGGGAGATAGGGTCCTCTTCATCAACGGGGTTGACATCCAGGCAAGCACCGCAACCCTAGAGTCAGATTCGACTGGCTTTCGAGCAAGGGCACCTTTACCTTTAAACTTTAAAGGGAAGATGGGGTGTTTTGCACATGCGTGAAGCTCGCCATTCTCTGGATGGCTGCCTATGCGCATGTGCAAACTGAGGGGTTTTTTTTTTTAAAGCTGATGCCCGCCGTGTGTGAACGGGCATACAGCGATGGGATCCGCAAAATGGAGGTGCGTGTGATCGCGTTTCTGCCGGCATAGACTGCACCGGTTCTGCCGGCAGAAAGCCCCCGTCTGAACGCACCCCATCTGTTCTCCAAGAATTCTCAAAATAATGGACAGAGGTGCAGAAATTTCATCCATGAGTTCTTTTAGTACCCTTGGATGCAGCTCATCTGGCTTCAAGGACTTCATTTCATTTAAAGAAACTATGTACTACCCCTATGCCAATCCTAGGCTGCAACTCCCTTCCCTCATCATGTGTTCTGTTTTTGCCATATTGAGCACTAATGCAAGAGAAGACTGAGGAAAAGTAGGAATTGAGCAGTTCTGCCCTCTCTTCATCACCTGTTACAATTTCACTTTCCTGTCCCCACAATGGGCTTACCATGTCCTTGCTCTTTTTCTTACTTTGAACATAAGAAAAGAACCCTTTTGTGTTGTTTTTAGCATCTCTCGCTAGCCTAAGCTCATACTGAGCTTTAGCTTTCCTAACTTTCTCTCTACAAGCCCTGGTTATTTGTTTATATTCTTCCTTGGTTATAAGGCCCTCCTTCCACTTTCTGAATGAGTCTTTTTATTTCTCTAGAACGCTGTTTATGGAGCCACCTTGGCTTCTTTAGGCTCCTCCCATTTTCCCTTCTCATAGGAATCATTTGTGATTGTGCCTTCAGTATTTCACTTTTAAGAAACTCCCATCTGCTGGTTTAGCTCAGATCCTCCTTGCAGGTTAGAAGCAGGGAGCCGGGTGTTTGGCAAGTTGTTTAATTGTGTCTGAATTAATCTGGATGTGTCTGTTCACATTATTACACTGTTTTTTTCTCCTGAGGATTAAATGTTCTTGCCACTTCAAGTGTTTTCCACTTCCACTCCCTCTGAGTTTTAAAAAGGGATATAAGAAAATGCAAAAAGTTTGAGATTTTTGAATTGAGACTTACTACTTTTGTGTCTCAGTGTTGGCTCATGAATGTAGCCAGTCTTGCAATCAGTTCTTGCAATCTGTTCTTGAATAGGTGCCACTAACTGCACAGAAACAAAAAACAGGCAATATGTTCTATTGAATGTCAGTCATTTAAAAGATGAATCTGTCTTCACAACTGAAAAAGAAACAAATGACAAATTATTCCATGCTTTTACAAGTTGGCCAATTTAATGAATCAAATTACCGTGACCCCAGAAGATGCAGGTACCTTTGCATTAAATGCAATGATTTAGTTCTTAGGCTGGGCAAAATAGCTACTGCTTATTTAATTTATATGCAGAGTACATAGTGCGAAATGCTGGCCTGGATGAATCACAAGCTGGAATTAAGATTGCCGGGAAAAGCATCAACAACCTCAGATATGCAGATAATACCAGTCTAATGGCAGAAAGTGAAGAGGATCTAAAGAGCCTCTTGCTGATGGTGAAAGAGGACAGCACAGAAGTTGGCTTGAAACTCAACTTCAAAAAAACTACGATCATGGCATCTGGACCCATCACTCCTTGTCAAATAGAAGGGGAAGTCATGGAAGCAGTGATAGACTTCATGTTCCTGGGATCCAAGATCACTGCAGACGGTGGCTGCAGCCATGAAATTAAAAGATGCCTGATCCTTGGGAGGAAAGTGATGACAAACCTAGACAGCATAATAAAAAGTAGAGACATCACCCTGTCAACAAAAGTCTGTATGGTCAAAGTAATGGTGGTATTCCCAGTAGTAATGTATGGCTGTGAGTGTTGGACAATAAGAAAGGCCGAGTGCTGAAGAATAGATTCTTTTGAACTATGGTGCTGGAGAAGACTCTTGAGAGTCCCTTGGACTGCAAGGAGATCAAATCAGTCAATCCTAAAAGAAATCAACCCTGACTGTTCCCTGGAAGGCCAGATACTGAAGCTGAAGCTCAAATACTTTGGCCACCAAATGAGAAGGGAGCACTCACTGGAGAAGACCCTGATGCTGGAAAAGATTGAAGGACAAAGAAGACGGGGACGGCAAAGGATGAGATGGTTAGACAGTGTCATCGATGCAACGAACATGAAATTGAGCCAACTTCAGAGGACAGCGGAAGACAGGAAGGCCTGGCGTGATCTGGTCCATGGAGTCTCAAAGAGTCGGACTCGACTGTGTGACCGAGCAACAACAAAAAGGGCATAAAGCATTGTACTGTGCTCATTCTGAACACTAGCAGGGAATGCTGAAGCAATCCAACCAGGAGCTCCCATCATATGCCATTGAGGCAGTCTAAGCAAGGTGAGCATGTTCAGTATGAAATTCTCAGCGTGGCTGTCTTCCTGTGCTTTATATAGCACTTGTGATTTCGGTACTGAATAGGTTCACAGAGTTAATTCGTCAGAAAGAATACTGGTTTGGGACAGTTGAAGTAGCATTGATCCCACCGTAGAGGGAAATCGGGCACTATAGATGCTTCAGGACCTGAGACATTTAATTACTTTTCGCAGTCCCCCTATTTCTCCCCTGTCCCATCTCACCAGATCTCAGAAGTGAAGCAGGGTCAGTCAGCCCTGGTTAGTACTTGGATGGGAGACCACCAAGGAAGTCCAGGGTTGCTACGTGGAAACAAGCAATGGCAAACCACCTCTCAGCCAACTTGAAAACCCTACAGGCTCAGCTGCAAGTTGACAGCAAAAGAAAGAAAGAAAGAAAGAAAAGTCACCCCCCACCCCCAAAGCAACCTTGGACCAGCCCTGGGCTCAAGCAAACAGACCTGTGGGGAAAAAGTGGTGATGCTTTACAAAAGAAGATTTAAGAAAAGAAGCAGTAAAGAATCTCTCCTCCTTGCCAGAAGAGTGCGAAACCATGCCAAGGTTCTGACTTGTGCTGGTGTGAACTATCCTGAACAGAGCAATCCGGATTTAGTGAATATAAAGCAGTACAAAGAACAAGGTGACCCAGCAAGTCTGTTTTGCCTGCTGTTTCAGTGATGCTGGGACATCTCGGTCTCAGCTGAGGATATTCAGCATCTTCCATCAATTAACCCTCTGCCCTCTCTCACAGGATCCTAATACGTACTGCTTCCAAGTGATAGGCGAGAGGCAGGCCACTGGGCATGGGGCAGGCTGGTGCTATTACACTCCTTTATCTCGGCTTTTTCTCTTTGGAATGTTGGAGATGACTGTTATCATAGGCCTCTGGACAGAAAGCTGCAGAAAATACTTCCAGACAATGAAATGGTTCAATTTGCTGCCTATAATAGAGCAAGTTATTCCTGGTAGAATCGGATTTTTTTGGGGGGTGGGGTGTTCAGAGGAGGCTAACATGCTAAATAATTAAGTTGTTGCTGCCATCTAGTGGTGGCAGTAGGAAGTTGCAGTTCACTTATCAAATGGGGAGATATTGGGATGAGTTCTAAACTTTTTTTCTTTTTTCTGATGGTCCCCGCTGTTAAACTATAGTAGAAATTTATATCCTACACAGTCCTTAGGATACTAACGGTAAGGCTCATTTTCTCCTGACACAAAGTTCTTCACTGCCACTCACATATTTAGTATGCTATGCAGGATTTTACATCCACCCCAGGACTTGTTTTGATGGGCTGGACTCGGACCTGGTCCTTAAGAACTAATGGAAAGAACAGTATTGCTGATCATGTACAGAACCTAATGAGAAATCAGAGTTCATCTCCAGCGTCTGGGATTAAGGTGAAGGATATCTAGACTAGAAGGTAAACTATCTAAGCAGTTTTGAGACCCTTTACCTCTGATTTTGGAATCTGAACACCATTCCATATGCTTCCGCATAACCTTTTCACCCAGTCCAGTTTTTCTCTCCCCCCCCCCACGTTACCAACAGCAGGTAAATAGCCTAAAATTTCATTTGACACATTTCCGACTGTTTAACCATAATTCTCCAAAAATTGAGTCTTTGGCAGAGATTGAAGTGAAAATGTATTGTTTCCAATTAGGGCCTCTGTAGTTTCGTATTTTATCAGCTTCCTTGCAAATGTGAGATCACTATCATCAGGACATTTTTAGAAGACAGAACACTTTTCGGTTGCGTGAAGACCATGTCGAGGTAAACTTTGTCTTTGGAACAGAGCAGGGGGACAAAAGCCATTGTTCAGCACAGTGGCAGCTCGCAGAAGGTCTCAGGAAAGCTCCAGCTCCGTGATTTGCTTGCACAATTCCTAAGTTTCCAGAGGGACTCTGGCTGTGCCAAAGCAATGACTGAAAATAAAAAGCTCATATTAAAAAACAAACAAATGGAACAACCTAGAACAAAATTGAATGACAAATGTGTCGACATTTTGTATAGCCTATTTTTAAATCCTCAAACAGAGACTGTCCTTTCTAGTCCAACAATAGACATGAAAAATAAAGCCAAGCCAATCCTCACTGGGGTAGGCCATTTATTGGGTTGTTCGTGGACTCCTGTGGTCTCATGGTGGCTGTAGCTGCTAGAGCAGCAAGAAGAGCCCTGTCCCAGCCTCTGGACCCATGCAGTAGGTTAGGCTGAGGGTGTGTGATTGGCCCAAGGTCACCCAGCAAGCTTCCATGGCAGAGTGGGGATTTGTACCTGAGTCCAATTTCATAGAAAGCTTCAAAGGTAAGACTCAGCACTTTAAATTGAACCTGGATGCTGATAGGTCACCAATTCAGCTGCTTCAAATCTGGTGTAATATGTGTGTAGCAGCTAAACTTCATAAGAAGGAGAGTGGCTGCATTCTGCACTAGTTGAAACTTCTGAGTTGTTTTCAAGGGCGGCCTGATGCAGAGTGTGTCGCAGTAGTCCAGTCTAGAGTTTACAGAAGCATGCTTGAGCATGACCCAGCCAACAGCGTCTAGAAGGCAGGACAATTTCCAAATAAAGTGTAGATGAAAGCAATGCTCCCTTTAAGCTATAGAGCCCCGTGAGCAAAAATTCTACTTTGTGAGCTCCTGGCATTAAAGTTTTGAGCAAGCAATTTGGCTACTGCACAAATTAGTTTGCTCTGTAGCCATCCTTCCTGAGCTAAGACGAAAATATGTGAGTCGGAGGCTAAAAAACTGTGAGCTAGCTCACACTAACTCAGCTTAGAGGGAACACTGGATGAAAGGAAACTCTCTCAATAGCAGCTCCAGCCTTTTATTCCATCAGTAAAGTTGGGTCGAAGAGTATTCCCAGTCTTTTTACGGGCTTCAAGAATAACTGTCCTCCTCCATTTAAAACTGGTAGATCAATCCTTTCTAGAACATCAGCTTCCCCAATTGGATTCTATTTCAGCTTGCTCTGCTCCCTCTCACTGATGATAGCTTCATGTCACTGGTTCAGAACTGAGGCAGCTGCTTCTTGAGGCTTAGGGTAAGGCATATATAGCTGGGTATCATGTTGACGTTGCCCAGAATCAAAGCTCCAGATGATCTCATTAAGCATAAATATTGAAAAGCATTGGTGAGACCACTGATCCATGTGTACCTCCGGATTTCTGATCTTGTGTATAATCCCAGTAGCAACCCTTTGTGTTGTCAGACAAGAAGGATCAGAAGCATCAAATGACAGCCTTGGAAGGTCCATCCTCCTTTCTCAGTGCTGCCAATAAGACTGAAGGATGCTGACCCTGCTTAGCTTCCAAGGTCTGACGAGATCAGGCTAGCCTGGGCTAGCCAGGTCAGGGCATTGAAACTGTAGTCATCCTTCCACGCACCCACCCCCAAACATGTTATTTAAATTCCATGCAAGTATTATAATTGAAATTGATGTCTGTTTTTGTGTTAGTGGCATGTAAATGGTATATAAAGTAAAGGTAAAGGTTCCCTTGCTCGAAAGCCAGTTGAATCCGACTCTAGGGTTGCGGTGCTCATCTCCGTTTCGAAGCCGAAGAGCCAGCGCTGTCCAAAGACGTTTCCGTGGTCATGTGGCCGGCATGACTAAACACCAAGGCGCACGGAACACTGTTATGGTATATACATGGCATAAAAACCAGAAACAAGAAATTGACCAAGTAAAATACATGGGATAAAAAGTCTTCCTAAATATGCATGAAAATGAAAGGAAATGGAAGAAGATACATATTTGTACATCTCTACTTCAAGAAAACTAAGAAGTTGAATGTGGAAGGTGGGGATGGGAGAGTTAGAGTGCTGCAAGTTCAAATAAAGGCCACCCCACTCAAGATGCCTTTTTTCTCTTAACCTGCACTCCCGCTTCCCTTGTTAGGCTTGATACCATGGAAACTCCCTCAAAAGTGTGAAGAAAACTCAAGGAGGAAGCTGCAAGGCTCTTTGTGCCTCGTCAAGCTCCACAGGGCAGGTGGCAGAACGTCGCAGTCCATTTTCAGTGGGAGCAAAACTACTGGCCTCAGCTTCTTAGCAACCTGCTCTTCAACAAGTCAGGCCTTGTGCTGCAGTTGGGCAGGGAGCCTTAACATCGTGCCCTGGACTTTGACTGATGAAGTGTTCTTCCTTAATGCTTTATTAGCATAAAGTTTGCATCTAATCATTCATTTAATACATGGGAAGAATTCCGACAAAAAGAAACACATTTGATAGAAGGGATTGGAAAGCATGACTCAGAAAGAGAGATTGTATGGAAAAGGTGGCCGGGTAGCAGTCCTGGCAGTGGCCCTTTGCTTCACTTTTGCTTTCACCCTTCTTGGGAGGGGGCAGAGTAGACCTGGCTGGGGGGGGGGCAGACTTGGCAATGATCCCGGCGTCCCATTTGTTTCTTAACTGGCTTTCAAAGAACATTGAACATCAGGCTGCACTGTGTCTGTCTCGGGACGGAGTAGCCTCAAGCCAGTACAACAGAAGCTCATATTCCTTAGGATCTGTGGGAACAGAGAAGTCGTGCTGCGGAGTCAAGCTCCCCTTCTTTCCAGCATCCTGAGTTATGTCCTGCCATTCATTCTCCAGTTCAACCTAACCTTGATAGTCCTCTGTCAATGTAGCACAGTCTATATCATCTCACATCACTTCAGTGCCGGGGAATGTTCAATTGCTTTGCCGCATCCTGTCGAGGGTAATAAGGAGATATAGTGACCATTAGGCATTTGTGATATCTGGTTTAAAACTCTTTGCCTTAACGTGAGTAATTACAGCAATGTGACTAATTATACTGTGATTGGAATGAGCTCCTTGATGCCCCCTGCTTGCTTTGCCCACTGCCACAGGGAATGGCTGCCCTGTTCATAACTTTCGAGGTTAAGAGGAGGTGTCCCTTGGGTTCAGCGAGCAGCAGCCTGATTCGAGGGCTGCTGTATTAGCTATTGCAGTGACATTCAGCTGAACGGAGCCATGTGGAAGTGCCTGGTTAGCAAAACAGTTTGCATCTCCAGAGTTCCGCTTAGAAATGCCTTTGATAGAAATTTTCTCCTGAATATAAAGTGGATTCTGATCTGAGTTGTCTATGTTGTTGAATAAAGCTGCTGGAGTGTACTCTCCCATAATCCCATTGTTTATTGGTATGTCCTGGAGGGATATATATTGGAGGAATACACAGTTTTGAGGGATACATGTTGGATAGGTATGTGACTAATTATGGAGATACTCTGGAAGCATGGATTAGAACATATATCAAAGACACATCCAAGTGAGCATCATGTGCAGGTCCGTAGAACAAAGTTTTCAGAAATTTACAGGAGATTACTACAGGAATGCAAAATTACCTAGCTGACACAGCAAAACTAGAACGTAAGTGTGGTACAGAATGGATGTCATTCATCCACTTCTAGCTCTTTCCAATACTGCAAATGGTAGTTAATCCCTTTCACTGGGTACCATTTCCAGGGAGGCAAAGGAATGCAAACAGAAGCCCTATTAGAATCCTATTTGGCACTCGATGGTTAGAGAGGAATCAAGACTCTTTTGGCAGTGGCCCTTTCTTTTTTAAAAAAAAGAAAAAGAAGAAGTTTAATTGAAGCCCTCAATGTTGCATAAATAGAATATCTAAGTTTTAATTGAAAAATAATTATAACCACTTAATCATTTTAAATGAGGGCTGTAATTGCAGTCAGTTCATAATAGCCAAATACAGACACTTAGATTCCTGCAATAAAGCAGGGATGGTACAGCTTGATTTGCTAATAGCACTTCCACTTCTCTTTCCTTTTGTCTCAAAGATTAATTCAGGCAAGGGCTATTAGTGCCGTTAATTGGTTCTGCAATTTAGACCTTGTGCCTCTGAATGAGTGACTGATGCAGTCCTATCAGCCAATAATGCGAACACTCTGTCAAAGTGTTCCTTATTGTCCAGCTGCATATTACTCCGGCAGCAGTTCCCCTGTGCCGCCCAGCCACACTGTGTCCCAAGAGGGATCAGGAAGAAGGCGGCTCCTTTAGGCAAAGCAGTTCCCCCCTTTTAGATAGGTCAACAAGATGTCTTTGAAGTTTGCAAGACTGTGAATGAAATAACTTGTCATTAAAAGGTAACCTTAGAAGCTGAATCAAGTCCTTAATGTAGGAGATATTTCAAGACAGGAGAAGAAGAGAGCATAAAAGACTATGATTAAGTCAAGAAAAAAGGAAACAAAAATGTGAACATGGACACTAGGTTTCAGATTAACCCTGGTATTCAAGCACTGGCTAGAAACCAAGGAGATAGCCCTAGGAGCCACTAAGTGTGGGAAGGAGTGTTAAGTGTGTGTGTGTTTTCCAGAGTAGTCTGACGGCTGGGCTTTTTTTCACATTTTGGTACTTGAAAAACTTTGGGGGAGGGGGGATGCCATACTGTGGGGACCCTCACAGCATTTTTAAATGACTTCAAAATGGCAATGGTGTCCTTGTAGCAGTCACAAGGATACTGTCACATCTAGTTTGACCCTGTATCTGTAGAATACACAGCGAAAAATCAATGGAGCCCATTTTTTTGACCTGGAAAAGCAAATGGGTTGATCCTAACTTCCCCCACCTTGAGTGCCAGTCATGAAATCAATCAATCCAGACTTCCCACATATTATTTATTTATTATTTGTTTTATTTTTATCCCACCCTCCCCGCCAAGGCAGGCTCAGGGCGGCTTACAGGAGATATATATAGAGGGTGGCGTCCTCTCAGCATCCAGAAGGTCATGACCATCATAATCCAGGTTCCTGCCAGGCTGTTGGCTATTAAATTGGTGCTGATGCTGGGGCCAGGGCTGCAGTATTGGGAGGCGGCACCCTAAGGCACCACCTTAAGTAGGAGTTTCTACATATTCAGGGAACACCCCCAATACACCAGGAGAGAGATAGAGAGACAGACTCTGTAACTTAACCAGTGAAAAACGACAGAAAAAACACAAACTGCCTGAAGAGCATGTCCTAGTACCTAAGCAGGGTAGTGAAACAAAGGTCACCCACAGACAAGTGATGGTTTCTGTATACTCCAAGGAATGCTGATGTTTGCAGAAAAATATTACTACATAAATTTGGAGAGAGGAGAAAATCCTCCAAACATGTAGAAACAGTGTACTAAATTACAGTCTTCAGGCTAGATTGAGGGACATAGATTGGCACTAACAATAGCCCATTTCTTATGATACTGGTGTTATGCCTGGGAGACATTTGGAAAACCTAGAGCTCAGCTGACCTGGAAGTTGCATCTACCATCGGGGCAGTGGTGGGTAAGTGGCCTTTGTGATATGGATATATTTTTATCTGTGCATTTAGAGAATGTGCAAGAAAGAACATAAGAGATGCCAATATTGGATCAGGCCAAAGGCCCATCCAGTCCAACACTCTGTATCACACAGTGGCCAGAAATACCAGTGTCATCAGGAGGTCCACCAGTGGGGCCAGGACATTAGAAGCCCTCCCACTGTTGACCCCCCCAAGCACCAAGATGACAGAGCATCACTTGCCCCAGAGCCCCTATCTATACCTTATGGCTAATAGCCACTGATGGACCTCTGCTCCATATGCTTATCTAATTCCCTTTTGAAGCCGTCCATGCTTGTAGCCGCCACCACTTCCTGTGGCAGTGAATTCCATGTGTTAATCACTCTTTGGGTGAAGAAGTACTTCCTTTTATCCGTTCTAACCTGACCGCTCAGCAATTTCATGGAGTGCCCATGAGGTATTGTGAGAAAGGGAGAAAAGTACCTCTTTCTCTACCTGCTCTTTCCCATGCATAATCTTATAAACCTCAGTCATGTCACCCCTCAGTCATCGTTTCTCCAAGCTAAAGAGCCCTAAGCGCCTTAACCTTTCCTCATAGGGAAAGTGTTCCAACCCCATTTATCATTCGAGTTGCCCTTTTCTGCACTTTTTCCAAAGCTATAATATCCTTTTTAAGGTGTGGTGACCAGAATTGCACATAGTATTCCAAATGAGGTCGCACCATTGATTTATATAGGGACATTATGAAGAGAGTTAAGTGAAACTGCTACAGCTTTAGCTTTCAGAATATTTTCCTTTCTCCACCTTCTTAGGAAGGTGTGAGAAATTTTAGACCATATCTAAAGCTCACTCATTTTAACAAACAATTACACTGCTTCAGCCCTGGCTGACCTTTAGATCAGGCTCACCCCAGACACCAGAACACACTGTAGAGTCACCAGCAGCCATCTGGGGTATTCTCGATGAAGTCACTCTTGGTATCAGACAACATGGGACGCCTATGCAGCCACTGAATCACTTCCTGGAACCACCTTATTCTTAGCCTAAAATACAATGGAGAAGTAAGTATATGTGTTTAAACATTTATGCCTCCCTCTTCTCAGAGCGACTGACAACTTACATTTTAAACAATTACAACATAGAAAAAATCTTGACTAAAATCCACCTGTAATCCACATATTAAAACATGGGGGCGGGGGAATCACTCTCACACCAACCTAAAGAAAGCAGATTTTCCACCTACCAAAAAAGGAGAAAAAGGGGAGGGGGGAATTTGGTGTCCATAAAGGGTCTTCAGGAAAAGCTATGGCTTATAGGCTTCTCTGAAAGCCAGAAGAGTTGGGATTTGGTGTATTGCTTCAGGTAATCTGTTCTATAATTAGGAAGCTGCCATAGAAAATGCCTGCTCTCTAACAAAGGCCAGATGCATAGTGTGAAGCAAGGGAGCAGGCAAAAGAGATTGTTGAACAGATCTACATGTCTGTATGGATCTGTACCAGGAGAGGCAGTCCTTCAAGTACACGAGCACCAGCAGCTTCAAATGTAATAACCAGCTCCTTAAATTGAATCCATACCAGAAATAAATTGGTAGCTAGTGCAGTTTCTGCAAGATTGGATTAAACAATTCACTGTACCACCTACAATTTCTGAGATGCCTTTAAGGGCAGCCCCTCCGGAAAGTACATTTCAATAGTATAGCATCACAATAATGGATCAGCATGTTCAGATTCATGGCTGTGTCTAGAAAGGAAGGAAGTTTCTTAATTAGGTGCAGCTAGACAGCCATACTCCTTAGCACCGCCCACACCTGTTTCTTGGAAAGTAATTGAGGGTCCAAAGGAACCCAAATGCTCTGGTTAATACTGGTAAAAAGACTGCAGAACCAGAATGTCAGCTGTGACAACAAGTCGCATCACTTCCATCTTGTCTAGATAGGTTTTCAGCTTGTTCTTCCACATTCAATTGACCACTGCACCCAGGCACTGATTTAGAGATTTTTTAAAATTAATTAAAATTTAAAATTTAAAATACAATCAATAGCTATGAGTCAAAATAGCAGCAAAAATAAAATCCGGAGGGGGACAAATTCATGATATCTGGGGAGTTTCCTCAATACAAGTGATAAACTTGTGGATGAGCAGGAGCGTTCAGCATTGAAGCAAATGTGACAGCCTCAGTTGATGTAGAAATACTCTTAATTGGTTCAGTGGATGCAGCCACTTATCACCCATTGTTGTCAATAGATTGCACCATCAACCAAACAGTAGCCCTTCATATTTTGGTTTTCTTATTTGTTCCCAGTCGAATTTGTCTATGTTCATTTTCTCTAATACAGGGTACCATTTATCCATGGGGTTAAGCTGGTGATACTCAACATGTGTAGTATTTGTCCAGGACAAGATTTTCTCTTGTAGGAAGAAATCCCAGACTTTGTGCAACCATTGTTGCATAGTTGGGATGGAACTGATTTAGAACAGAGATAGCTGCATCTGGAAGCTTAGTTAATAAAATAAAGAACTGGGTGTCATCAGCCTATTGATCATACCAAACCTCAAGTATCGATATGATCTCATTCGATGACCTAATGTAAATGCTAAAATATTATGTTGGTGATAATATGGAACCTGGAGGCATACCAGAGTTAAGGGGTCAGGCAACTGCTTCTGCATCTCCAGTAGGGACACTCAAAGTCCTGTCATACCAAGCTATCAGAGTGCCAAGCCAATAGTCAAAGGCTTCTTTTCCAGCCAATAAAATAAGAAATTCACTACCACTTCAGAGACTGCAAAGAGATCTAACAAAATCAGTAGGGAAGATGTACCCCTATCCAACTAAAGTTGTACAACATCTACCAATGCAATTAATGCAATCTCTATCCCATAGGTACAGAGCCTGAAGCCAGAATGAAATGTGCAGAGAGAAGGATCACTTGAGAATGCCTAGAGTTATTCTGCCACCACCCACTCAAGCATTTTGTGGTAAATTCGAAGTAGGCCTACAGCTAACCTTTACATCCTTTACCAGACAAGCTTTTTAAAAATTCAAATCATACTGTAGCCTCTTTAAGTGGTCTGGAAAAACTTTCTTCAACCAGAAATGCATTAATAATTCAGAGGGATCCTGATATGATTTAACAAAAAAGGAATGGCAAGGGTCTGTCTTGAAACCCATGGTTTCACAACTTCCAGTCAGGGAGACCAAATTGAAACTATCCAACCAAAAGGATCATGATGATGTCAAAAGTTCTGGTTTGGGGTGTATTTTAAACCTGTCATCCAGGTTTGAGTGGGTGGCAGATTTTAGTGTCAAAGAATCTAACTAATCAAGTTCCACCAAGTTTTCCTCCTTCTCTAATGGCTTGTATCTATGGGTTCATGGAGGGTGGTTTATAAATTGAATCAATCAATCAATCATGCCATGAACAGCCCTAAACCACCCTAAAGAATTTAACTGGATGAGATTCTGCTGAGGCAATGTTGGCAGAGAAGGAAGGTTTCCTCACCTCCATCACTTCTACCTCATAGACTGGCAAGTGGGCTGTAAGGTATGTTCTGTCTGATTCAGCATGTTTAAATCTCCCAGTTCATGAACCACAGGACTGTAGATTTTTCTAAGTGAGGTAGACGACTTTAGGGGGTTACTCTACCATAAGCCTCCATCAGCTTATTGTTCCAGACCTTCACCAAGATTACTATACAGTCATAATTGAGACTACCACCCCCCAAGCATTTTAGAAACTATTTGGGTCCATCATTCTGTGGCTGGTCCACCCTCCCTGCAGGAGGGGAGATCAAGAACCAATCATGCCTTCAGCTGGTTCCATGACAAAGGTTTAACTTCTACACCCTCAACCAGATCACCAGAGAACTACAGGAAGTAAGTTCAAAGTAAGTACAGGAAGTAAGTCCAAAGGGTGCCCTTTGAACAAATTGGAGTTGTTCTGATTGTTGTTGGGGCTATAATGTCTTGAGCATAGCCGGACAAGGGTTCCTTGGCATTGGGATTGAAGTCACACAGAACTCTCATCCTTGGAATCTTCAACTATCCATCTGAGACCACCTCCACCAGTTCAGCTAGGGTTCCCCTTGGGGAGCTAGGTGGATGACATAGCAGAAGGTCCTGAACCTATCTCTGGTGCTCAACACAATGTACACACAAAATCAAGATCAGATGCCATTTGCATTGGGAACCTGTAAAATGACAAAGACTTGTAGAGGGCCATTGCTACTCCTGTCCCCATCCCCCATTCAAGGTTGATGAAGAAGTGCATACCTAAATGGTGCCATCTGAGACAAAACTGCTAGCATCATCCAGGCAGGTTTGGGTCAGATGCACCAGGAGTTTGTATTCCTCCAATAATAGGTTACAGAGTTCTTTACGGGCAACACCAACCAGGGCCAAAGAAGGGCCATGTAGAAGTGGGTCAGACATTAGGCAGAATGCATCACTACTTCTCCCCTGGTGCTTTAAACATCTCTCACTGCCTTTTTCCAGACCTATAAACCACTGAAATGTTATATGCCTGTCCAAACATGTCAAAAACCTCAAAACAACACTAATCAAAAACAACAAAAGAAAACCTCACTAACCAGTGATTACCAACAGCACTCCCCTGCAAATTTCAACCATTTGATGCTGTTGATCTCTGCTGACTGGCTACGAGACATGTTGAGTTAAGGAAGCCTCAATATAGAGGCAGCAAACCTCTGAATATGAGGAGGCAGCATCAGAGAAGGCCTTGGTCTCTATGATCTGTTTGTTGGACCTCCAGGGCAACTGATTGGCCAGTATGTGAAACAAGCAATTGGACTAGTGGATCATTGGACTGATTCATCTGGGCTCTTCTTTTATTATTAAGGGAGATACTGAAGGAACAATAGGAAGAACCCTGTAAATGATTTAGCAGTGTTATCCAAATGTTAATAGTAACCACAGCACATTACTTTCCAAATCAAAAGAGGGTTACACATCAGTGTTCTGTTCTAAATAATAGAGCTGAATCCTAGAACTCCCTTCTGCTAAGTGTGGAATTTTCTCCAGAAAGAGGATGAGATCCCATCAGGGAGACTCTTCACTTTTCCAAAGAAAGCTCTTGGATACAATTGCATGATTTTTATATTCTGTCCAGTTTTACTCTTAGTTTTCAAATGCTTCTTTAAGCACAGCATTTCTCCAACTGGTTAGAATGGTGTCTGCCAGGCTTGACTGGTGCCAGCCCTTTGAATTAGTCAGTGAAAACTGCGCTCAAAGGTAAACAGAGAGTGAGGCCTTTGCAAAATGGATAACAAGTGACTCTTGGTACCAACTAAGGCAAATAATCTAACTGAAAAAGATAAAATGAAACAGGGTGAGCCTGTTATAGCATCGGCCAGGTTTCCTCCCTATTAGTGACGTGTGCAGGTGCCTGATGGTAAAAGCCCCTTTTGTGCTTGACAGATAGTCAGACGCAGTCTTGGTACCATTGGTGTATATTACAAGCCCATTTTTAAAGGCAGTCGCTAGCATGCCTGTAACCATGTGCCAGTCTGTAGGGTTTATGGTTTCATTGTTAGCGCTAGCTGGAATTATTGCTTCTACCTGCATGGACCAATGGAGCACCCAAGATCTTCAAAACAATCCAGTGACGGCTGTGTTTAATTACCAGGGGTTATGGCGTACTTGTGTCAGGGAGAGCTCTGGTTTCACAGAATGCCGTGGCTATTTCACCATCCTTGGACTACCAGGTAGGGGTTGTATATGCTGTTATTAAAACAGCTGTGGGAAGAAGTGGTTTGCAATTGCTACTGGTTTCTCTTGGATTCTGCTTTTGAGTTCCACTTATAGTAGACTCAAGATTTCCCCCCTAGAGATTTTATAGTATCAGTTCTTCAAATTCTGAGCAAGTCTGTCGTAACTTTAAAACAAAATGTTTTGCTAACATTTTGCTAATGAGGGGCACAGAACTATGCAAAGGGGTGAGAAAATACAATGCAAGCAAAGAAAGCATTCCTTGTCTCAATGTTCTTTCTCGTTATGAAAAAGAGGATGGGGGGAGCATTTGAACCATTTGAGGTTGGTTGGTAACACCGTTGATACGTTGTTTTGTACCAATGCCAGGCTGAGTCTGGGGGAGTCAGTAGTACAGTACCACACAGATCCCTAGAGATATAATTAAATAGACTGTAAAGATACAAATGTTAATTTGGGCCTTTGTGTTCTTGCCAGCAATGCTAAGGCAGGATTTTGAAGTTAATAATAAAATCTGTACACAGGAGAGTTGTGTAGGGATGAGTAAAGAAAAGTCTGCATTAAGACCCATGATATTTCCCTACTATTTTGTCCACTCCCCGCCATTTAACAATGTCTAACCTGGACCAGCGCTGACTGGATGGCTCACCACCCCAATCTTGTCAGATCTCAGAAGTTAAGCAGGGTCACCCCTGGTTACTATTTGGATGGGAAATCACCAAAGTATTCCAGGGTTGCTACACAGAGGCAGACAATGGCAAACCACCTCTGAAAGTCTAATGCCTTGAAAACCCTAGCCACAAGTTGGGGGTGACTTGATGGTACTTTCTACCAGCACCAGCCTAGACCAGGTAGATGTTCATTTTTCAGAAACCTTTGCTGCAGGGTTTCCTAAAAATAAATAAATCAAAACCGTTGAGAATCAACATTAAATACATCTCAGGATATGTGGTCAAAATAGATATTACGAAAAGTCTATATTTAAAAGATTATGTGTATGTGTGGTATGTATTATATTTATTTCCTTAAAACATTTGTATTCTGCCTTTACACAACACCATGGCCTTAATTCATAAATAATGAGATGTGTCAGTTCATCTGAAATTAATTGCATGAGTTAATCATATATGTAGTGATTTCGATGAGACTCGAGCAGAGTTAATTTTTTTTTCTGGGTTGGGAGTCCAGTAGAGATATGTCCTTTTGGATGGGTCAATTCAGCTCAAGTGATTAGGCAAAATCTTTCACACTTATCTTTACCATTTCACCAGTTTTTTTTTAAGCTGATAACCTTATGTAAAGCTTTATTGTTTTTATCCTTAATACAGAAATGGAATCTTTTGCTAACAAGGCACATACCTGAAGAAACAGGATTTGTTGGTGCCTTCCTTTTATTCTGACAGGGGCACAAATATGATACAAAGACATTCCAGCCTTTCCTCTTGAATTCCTTTTCCCCATGTTTTCTGGACTAATTTCCAGTTACTTTAAATATACCTTTAATTCCTCCTGGTAGCTTTTAGTGTTAAAAAGCTTATAGGAACCAGGATGAATGTGATTAACTTGGCTGTGTAAGTTTTCTTGTTTTCCAAAGGTTAGTAGCTTTTGTTTTATTACGGTGAGACATGCCATGGCCGCTGGAACCCAAGTTGCAGCTATGTGCACAGAACATATGACCAGTGCTGTCAGCTCTGAGAGTCTTGGTCACTTTTCATGGAACTGAAAGGCAGCCCCGTAGCTAGGGAATTCTTTGGGAGGGGGCCTTGGGGGGGCCCGCCAGCTAATTAAATGGAAGTACAGTGCAGGTGGTAAGTTGGAGCACTTTGGGGGCAGCCCTGGAGGGAGGGGGCCCAGAAGAAACACAAGGGGGCCGGGCCCCGTGGGCCCCATGTTAGCTACGGGCCTGCTGAAAGGGGTCCCTGGACTGAATGGGAAGCTCTGCAAATGGAGAACAAGTGCTTGTAAATCTCAGCCTGTGTCCTACCAGTCTGCTAAGCAAAGTTGGAAACCTTCCTCCAGCCTAAGGAGCCTTCCTCCAACTTCAGTTATTCTTCTACCAGAGGAAGATCTTCTACCAGTTGGAGAAAGTCTCCTTACGCCGAAGGAAGGTTTTGAGCTTTGCTGAGTCGTGGTAAATGATAGGCTCAGTGGATTAGGCTGACTACCAGAGTCTGGACGCAGGCCCTAATCTCCACAAGCACCATCCCTCAGTAGAGGTTGCACAGAAGCTCTAAGGGGACCATCAGAAAGGGTTCCCTTTCACTAGACTGGAATATCTACATTTATGCTTTTACTATTGTTTTACTGTAATATTAGCGATTCTTCCCTTTGCCTATATGCCACAAGTCCAGTGGTCAGATAGCTATTGTACATAGTGCAACCTTTTCAGTGTTCCTTGAAGTCTAAAGACATGTGTCCTGAACTTCGTACATTGCAGTAAACTCATGTTTTCCATGACAAAAACTATGCAATGTGTAAAATGGCCTATAAAGAATGGATGATTTCTTTGAAAACAACTGCCAACAATGCACTCTTTTGAAACGTTAATTGAGACATGCATTGTATTTGTACTCTGTAGTGAGATCTGAAAGAAAAGAATAAGTGGTTGTATTTTGTCATTACTACTCATCCTTTGTTTGCCCCTTTTAAAAACTGAATTATTTTCCAAGTAGGTAGTGTGATACTTACATTACAGTTGAGCAGTAAGTGTTAGACTAATTTTTAGTGGTAAGCGTATGAACACTTAGACCTTCTAGAGCTTGCTCATTATCTCAGGGCGGTCTGATAAAAGGCATCATCCTTAGGTTCAAAAAAAAAGCAGTGAGCAACATCAGCTCTGTGCAACATAAGAACATAAGAGATGCCAATGTTGGATCAGGCCAAAGGCCCATCCAGTCCAACACTCTGTGTCACACAGTGGCCATAAATACCAGGTGCCATCAGGAGGTCCACCAGTGGGGCCAGGACATTAGAAGCCCTCCCACTGTTGACACCCCCCCACGTCCACATGAGGCACACACATCAGCCGCATGTCTCTAGTAGGAGAAAAGCAGTGGGAGGTTATGGATGATGATGAATGTGGTCATATGCAATAGAGTTGAAAGGTGCCCTCAGTTGGATAGAGAAATGCATGGCTGAAGATGCAAGAAGTGAATTATCCCTGGACAATTCACAATCCCTTAAAATCAGTCGTCACTGAGCTGTTATATGAGCTGTTGAAGCCAAGCTTGTACTGCATTTGCATTTTGTACTGGCATGGACAAAGGCTCCCTCTAGCATCTAGAATATTTATTTATAGTTCTCAGAGATAGATTTTGAACATGGAGGTGGTTTCCTTAGTTGTTTTTATGGGAGCAGCTCTTCATTCATCATCAGAAAAAGTCAATTTCCACCTTTGTTGAAAACAAAGAATGCTGCTAGCTCTAATCTAAAATATTCTATCCTCCCTTCCCCTGGCACTTTAAAAGAAAAAGAACCACTTGGGAATAGACCTTGCATCTAGAGACGTGAGAAACAAAGCTATCACAGCCTGCTTGGCCAAAATAAAATCAATCTGAAAGCCTTGAGTGGTTTTATGCAAGATTCCGCACTGTGTATACGTTTTTAATTAACTTGTCATCCTAAAGTCCTAACAGACCAAATCAATTAGCATGTAAATTCCTCCTCATGGAAGTGGGGGGGGGCTTGAAAAAAATCTTTGTATTCTTATTCAGGGAGGATATGCACATTCACATAAATGTTTACTTCTAAGTGGCTAGTAGCTGGTAAACATTACCAGCATGACCCTAGGAAGAGTGATAGGTTATGTGTTTTTTTAAACTAGCAGGAGGATATAGCAGGAAGAGAAGTAAGAACACTTTCTCTCTTATTATATATTGTATGACATTTCTGGTCTCTGGGGACAACCTCAGAAGAACAGCCTTGCCAATGGCATAGTCTCATGTTTAGAGGGTTTTCTTTCCCTCCCTTCTGGCTGTGATAGAGATATCTTTATAGCACTTCAAATGAGTAATGGACAGCTATGTTCAGAGAAGAACAAATAAGTATAAATAATCAAATTATAGCAATATGTATTTCTGCGCAGATGGAAATTACAAGACTGAGGGATAGGCTTCCTCTGGCTGCGCCCCACCCTTTTTTGCATTACAGCCACCTCACTTGCTTGGACATAGTTAATGGGTCTGCCAGCGTTTCCATTATAAAGCCCTATTTATTATTCTGACAATAGCAATTTATATTATGAACAATAGTGTCATACTGAATAAAAACAGTAAGATTGGTGCAGAGTAGCCGGGCAACTCAAATGCATCATTGATATTTTTGTTTCTATATATTTCTTCTCCCCCCTATGCTTTTCACCCCCCAAGTGCAGGAAAAACAAAGGGTCCTTGGGATTTTTTTTTTGGTTGTATGTAGGTTAATGCAAAATATCAGGAAAGAGATGATGAAAATGTGATTCAAGGTGGTGCTGTTCAAGCTGTTTGTATTCAAGTAGATACAATGACTTCAATAAAATTGCTCAAGGGTAGTTTGAGAGATACTGATCGCTTATGAAAATGTAGCGGGATTCAGTCTTGTACCAAAAAGCTAGTCCTGAGACCATTTCTCCCCATCTGGCCAGGATATCATATTTACCATTGACAAAAATATGTTATTATGATTGTCACAGGACTCAATCCTATAAAGAGTTGAGCAGTCCTAAACCCATTGAAAATAAATAGACTTAGGCATGCCTAACTATGTATAGGATGAATCTGTTAATCATATAGCTAGTAGTAAAATCAAGAAGGCAGTGCTAATTATAGTATACAGGACAGGATTGTTCTGTTTGGAATACAAACCAATGGCAGAAGACAAACACACACCACAACATACATATAAAGTCAATGTATTAAGGTTTCACCTATTAAGAATTAAGTTCCATAGAAAGCATTGTGATGCAATGGATGGAATGCTAGGTTTAGATGTCAGAGTGTCAGGTCTAAAAATCTCTCCTCAGCCATGAAGTGTGTGGAATTTGTTTTAGGCAAGTCACAGTCTTCCCTCACAAGACTCTCTCACAGGATTTATGTGAAGAGAATAAAGTTAGAATTGTAAACCACCATAGTGAGGATAGCTATATACCTGATTAGTCGCCATAGTCACAGGGCGATTCTGCATCTAACAGTCGCTCCACATTTTCTTAACTGAGAGGAAAAGGTGCAGCTCAAAACCACATTCAGATACCTCAGGGCAACGTCATACTGACTGCAAAGTCACCCCCGAATGGCCAGAAATCTATGTAGAAGATACCATAAAATTCGATGATCAAAGAAAGCAAAAGCAGCATGCAGTGCAGAGGGGGATTTCTGTTCCAACATGGGTTTCATAAAACAATGGAGGGAAAAGCCAGTGCAGAATCGCAGAATGTCTAGGGGGAAGTTCTTTGGAACAAGCCCCATTGAAATTAGTGGGAGCAGTACAGTTTCCGTCTGAACTTCCAGAGAGATTATGCCCTAAATTTGCACAATTCCATATCGGATCGTATTTTCAAAAATGTCAGACGATGAAGAGACTGTGTGTGCTTGAATGTATTTGGGTTTTTGCATAAATAGGGTCCATTTCTGAACCTATAGCAGGTACTTTCATGGTTACTCACATGGGATGCAACAGTGACCAAATCATTATTAGAAAATACAGACATTTTATGAATTAGAAGGATAAGTGAGTCCTTACTATTGCCTTTCCTTAACCAAGATTTATCCACTGATGATGGCCCTATGTTGGTATGGACTTTTCAGTATTGACCTTGCTAAGGCAAGTTATACTACAATTTCCTTTCTCAATGCTTGCATAGGAAATAGAAATTTGAGAGCTCCTAAATTTTCCTCCTCGCCCTTTACCTGGCTAGCCATCCAAATTAGAAAATGGGTTCTGGCTGGCTTATGTGCAAACTATGAACATGAGCTTTATGGCAACTCAATCTCCAGCACTAGTATTGTATATATTTGCTATTTCACTAAATGGAAATGGAATAAGTATGGAGATTTGTTCTGCTTCTCATAAAATTATCACCAGCACCTAGTCACTATTCAAGAGTGTGTTTGATGCTTGTTTAATAAGGGAACAATCCTCATCAGTTCTTCTTAGAAACCTAGGCAACTGGGCTTACTCCCAGGAAAGTGTTCTTAAGAATGCACTTTGAGTGTACCAGTAAGCTGTGTGGATATACGTTGCACTTGTGTGGACTGAAGCCCCTGAACATGTGGACTGTGAGGATCAGATGCTCATCATCTCCAAATGAATCACTGTGCATATGCTCCTTTAGGAACAGCATACACCTGTAATGGTTAGATTTCCTAATGATAATAAGAAAATCAGCTTTAAGCAAATCTACCTAATAGTCTTCATGACGGAGTTATCTCTCCAACTCATCCTCTGAAATTCAGCAGTGAAAGGACTCAACTAGATGATTCATGTGACATGTAACTTCAGGGAACTAATGCCAGGCAAACAGCCTCATCTGACCATTGTTTCGGCTTGGGAAAACCACGGGGGGGGGGGGGGGGGGGGGGGGCTGAAGCTGCCCTTCCCTCATGCTGCACTCACAAACTGAATCCAGCCCCCCAGAGCTTGGGAACATTCATTCCCTGTGTCACACATATTGTCTAGCTGGGCCGTAACATGCTTGATGAACTTAGGGTCTACGATTCAATTTTCAATATCATTTTCTCTGAAAAATTACTGTATGGAAATGGGTGTGGTGTCTTTTCATTCTTTCCCAGCTTGAACTAGTTGGATATTCCCCTGTGGGAGTAGCCTCTATTTGCTAAAAATAAAGTCAACATTAGCTACAGGTAATTTTGCAGGACCAGCAATGATAACATTCAAATGTTCCAAAGGGGTGCAGCGATTAGTGTCAAAAACACATTTGTCTAAGGAAAGAGCAGATAAAAGAGGTGTGAGCTGCTGAAACTGGAATTAGGGTGTTGTTCAGTAACAAAGAATACTATTGAGTTCCTTGTGCCGCAACACTGCACAAAACAGTCAATAGTAGTTGGGAGAACAAAACGATTCCTAACCGAGGTGCTAAGTCTTCTGCAAATGCTTTTTGTCTTTCTAAAGGGTAATTGTTTCTTCAAAAAAAATTACTGGTTTGTAATATTTAATGCTGCTAGGAGACATAGCCCTTGTTCTGTAGAATGATGCCCACTACTATGGGGTCAGTTCATCATAGATGGGTTCTGACCCCATAACATAAGCAGATGACATAAGGCCTGTATCCTTGATTCTTCTTTGTATGTGCACATGGCACGCACACAGTAGAATATAGAAAGTGGCTCCCATGTGGAACGGGGGCAATTTTTACTATATCACCATCAGTATCAAACAAAAAAAGAAGTCTTGAAGCACCTGAAAATTAACAGATTAATTATAGTGTAAAGTTTTATGAGATAAAGCCTATTAATCAGATGCATGAAGTGAGTTATATAGCCCATGAAAGCTTATGCTACAATGTGTCCTAATACTTCTTTTTTTTGTTTTTGCTACAAAAGTCTAACATGACTACCTCTTCTGGAATGAAGACATGAAGCTACCTTATATAAAGACATCCATTGGTCTATTGAAGTCATTATTGTCGATGTGACTGGTAGCAGCTCTCCAGGGTCACAGGTGGAGGTCATTCATATCCCCTACTATCTGGTTCTTTTAACCGGAGATGCTGGGGATTGAACTTTGCATATAAAGCAAATGCTGTGCCACTAAGCCATGGCACCCCCTATGATGTGGTTAAAATTGCCAGATTCTGTGTCAGGTTTTCTTGACTTACACAGTCTTTGGTGACAGAGCAGTTCAGCCCATTCAGTGTCTACCTTACCAGGAGGGCTTGCCCTAGCATTCTGACAAGCTTTAGCAGCTGTCTTCTGAGTTGATCATCTCAACTTCTCTTGCCTGCAAGATGATGTCAGTGATGCTTTAGGCTGATTCTGCACTGAGCAGGGGGTTGGGCAAGATGGCCTGTATGATCCCTTCCAACTCTACGATTCTGTGATTCTAGATAAGGATAGCCAGGGGTCATTTCATAGAAAAAGAGCTAGGGGAACTCATTAGCATAACTCATTAGCATATGCCACACCCCCTGACATCAGGGGCCCGGGGGTGGACCTGCAAGGGCGGCGGAAGTGCAAGGAAGCCCCGCCAAGGCCCTCCCTGGCCCCAGGCAGGCAGGGGTGGGGAGAGGCGGGGAGGAAGCAACTTACCTTCCCTCTTCTCCTGCCTTCTCCTGGCTGAATGAGGGCTGGAAGCGGGGCGGCCAGAAGCAGGGGGCGGGGCTTCATCGTGTGCCCCGCCCCCATGCACTTCACCCGGGGGAACTGCGTTCCCCCACGTTCCCCTCCGAAATGACCTCTGAGGATAGCTATATTGCCATGCTGCCATAAGTATCTGTACAGTGGACCAAAGTGCTAGAATAATGTTTGATACAGTGTTAAGCTTCTTTGGAAGCTGTAATATGAGCATCCAGCACACAGAGAGGTGGTGTATTTCCCTCTTTTCTCAGATCAGCATCCAGTCTCTTCATTGCCATGCATCATTGGGATGCCCTGCCCACCCACACAGTTATTAGACATCACACTCATGCAGTGGCCTATGAATAATAAGCTCCCTGTAAAACTGTAACTCATCATTCCTAATGATAGCTTCCATTTAGCTTCACAAGGAGGATATTGTATTGATTGTGTCTGCTGCAAATAAAGATATCATGATTGGATAAAAGCTGAATTTGTTTCTAGGTCAGAGTTGAAGTAAATCAGTTGCAGCAGTGTGTTAGATTGGAATTGATGAGCCCGGAGTCCAGAAGGTCCCTGTAACTCACTGCTGTGCATCTGGCAGAGGAGTCTGGCAAATTTATATCACTATCGAGAGCTATTCCCCTTAGTGGAGAAACAGGATTAATTTCTTAATTCGCACAGACCGTCTGCCTTTCTCAACAGCCACAATAAAGTGACAGTTCTCCCTTCATGTGGCATGTGGAGATTTCTAACTGAAGGCAGTGGGTGTAACATAGCATGCCTGATTAGGGCTGAGGTACCATGAGCATGGTTACTTGGGAAATAACTGAAATGAAGATATGGATGGGTGACCTGTTTGTGTAGGTTGCTTTCCCATTTGAACCAATAACTAATCAAAATATTCCATCATGTGTTACACACCAGAATGATTTCTCAGACAGCATAAAGCTGTTGCAGCCAACCACGGAGTGTATTCATAGGCATCTCTCCCTCAGCCCAGCCCAGGATATTTTGCTATCCCAAGAAGCTGAATGTCTGAATCCCAGTGATGGGCCCCAGGGTCTTCTGCAATATTGCAAGGATTGCATGCTATTTCTCTAGTCCTTCAAGAAATATCACTCTTCAAAGCGAGCATTAGGGGTGTTTATGAACAGGAGACTCAGGCATGACTGCAGAAAGATTCTGTTAAGTTGTTTACTTAACAAAGAGTCAGAGAGTGATTTCAGCAAAAGATCAGCTTTATTCAGCAACTCGTAACTCAACTCCAAACGGATCAACATGAATAGCCAGAACAGCTTTAGCATTGAAGCTGTTCCACTTTTAAACTCTCCCGGCTAATATAGCCACACCTACTATACAAACACCAACCTATGAGGTCACAGGGATAAAGTCCAATCACAATAGTTCCTGCTCTTGGAACTGGCTGTTGGTGATTGGTCGGATCTTCCTGGGCTACCAATAACAATTGAAGGATTAGGATCCTAGCCCAGGATGAAAGCTTCACATGGTGATTCAATGAGTGAGTTCACATACATACATTGTCAGATTGAATACACCACAGATTCATTCAGGCCAGGGAACAGGAGTAGAAAGTTCTTTGGCTTAAATGCCCTGGAAAATGGCCCCCGCACTGAAGAACCAGTGGCATCAGCTCAGCTCTTCACTCTGGTGAGGACAAGCTGTACAGAAAGGGCTCCTATGCTCTGTTCTGGTATCTTTGGTGCTTGGTGTTGTGACTGTATTAAAATGTTGCATAATTTCATCAGTTTTTTAGGTTTAGACAAGTCTAAACCTTCTTTCTCCCCACTTGCCAGATCTTCCATGTCCTGTTTTTTTAAAATAAAAAAGCAGACTTTCTGAGCATAAAGGGATTGTACAATGCTAAAGATTAGGTAAAGGATTGACTTCCTGTTCTAGACGTGCTACCTAGAAAACAGTTACTCACTATTAATTTTATGGAATGCCTCATGGTTTCACACACTGTATCACAGATCTGTAGATTAGCACAATGACTATCCCTCCTCCATGTTAACTTTGGCCCATAAAGCCAGAGGAAATTGTGTGTGTGTGTCAAGTGCCATCAAGTCACTTCCAACTTATGGGAACTCTAAGAATTAATGAACTCCAAAATGTCCTATTCTTAACAGCCTTGCTCAGGTCTTGCAAACTGAGAACTTCCTTGACTGAGTCCATCCATCTCATGTTGGGTTTTCCTCTTTTCCTGCTGCCTTCAACTTTTCCTAGCACTATTGTCTTTTCCAGTGACTCTTGTCTTCTCATAATGTGACCAAAGTACAATGGCCTCAGTTCAGTCATTTTAGCTTCTAGGGAGAGTTCAGGCTTGATTTGATCTACAGCCCACTCATTTGTCTTTTTGGCAGTAACTGTCAGTACCTCAGTACTGAGAGAAACAGAGCATAGAATCCAGTCCATCACCTCTATTTTGTAACGATGGTTTGGCTTTCTTTTCCTTTGCAACTGGTAACACAGGTACACTGAATATATTTTAAATATGGGGATAAGGGTATATATGAAGAAATGATCATACAAATAGTGCAATGTGGTTTGTTCAGAGAAGGTTACCCTATACTTGACAAATGATGCCTATTTTACTCTGAGAGAACAAGGGCTTCTAAAGAGACGAAAGTTCCAATCTCCAGACCCACCAACCCCAAAGCATACAATATTAGTCAACAGGAGTGAAACTGAACTATCTTGCAAAAACACAGTGAGCAAACAAAGTATTAATGGAAGCCATCTGATAAGGGTTGCTACAGTCTATTGGTGCAGGGAAGGGGACTTCAGTGTTCCCTTATGCTTTGCTAGTGGTATCTCAGCTCCTGGCTGCACGGGACATACCATGTCCACTACCATTTGCCAAGTGATGGGATTTTTAGTGTCAGCTCTGGGTTTAGCAGGCTGCATTGCCGCCACAGGGATGGACATGTGGAGTACCCAGGACTTATATGACAACCCGGTGACAGCTGTGTTCCAGTATCAGGGGCTCTGGAGGAGTTGTGTCAGTCAAAGTTCGGGGTTTACGGAGTGTCGGCCTTATTTTACAATTCTTGGGCTACCAGGTAGGGATATGGGCTGGTCAAGGCTACCAGCATGAGGCAATGTATTAATATAAATGGGGACCACACACTGATTTCTGTGTCTGTTTCCCTAATTCTCATACCAAATTCGTGGGACCTACAGATTTCATGTTAGGAAAATCTGTATTTAAAATTAAATCATGCTTCTAAATTTTTGCAATGATTGTTTCAATTTAACTGCATAAAACAGAGTGTGCTGTTTATCAAAAACAGAGGTTGTATTAATACTGAAAGAATGGTTTATGTATTTCTATCAAAGTTATCACAAATATTCAAAATAAATGGATTTGCTATTTTACAAATTGAGAAAATATACATATTCTTTTTTCTGTTTTAAAAACATATATTGGAATACTATCCAGATTTTCAAACACATTTGTCTTTTATTCAGTCATACAAAACATTCACATTAATTTTTGTCCATTGATTTTCTGATAATTTTCTTAATATAATCATGTGCAGAGTATTCTAAACATTACGAATCTTCTTTGTTTTCTGCTAACAGTTATTTTCACATCTCTAGATTTCACTTTTTAAATTAAAATATCCTAATAATAGACACTGATAGTTCAAGAAGTTATGCATAAACACATGTGAGTTATTATTACATTTCCAGCATTTATCTCAGATCTGTTGTGCATCTTTTCCGGCATCTTTGTGCCACGCCTTTTGGGAAAAAACAGCTCTCTTGTTTCAGAAAAATCCAGTAGACTTTTGAAATATTCTTGACTCTTCGCTGCCAGTTCATGAATTGTGGCTTATCAGTTTACTGTTTTAACAATATGTTGTTTAGTATATTACACTGGAATAAGTACAGGAAGACCATTTGTATATTATTCAGTCTTTGGTCCACCATGACCAAAAAAAAATAATCAATACAATATTTTACTTTGAAAAACCAATTGTTTTTCAGCTCTCCTAGTCTTTTTGTTTATATCTCCTCAAAATGTAGAAGTGGACTATTTCCTCTAATATTCCAGTGTTTCTAAATTAAATTATAAATAAAATGTGTGATCCTTCCCCATACGGGCACAGCATCACTGAATGGAGGGATCCTGACAGAATCGACCGAGTCCTCTCCCCACCCCTGCTATGCACAGTTTGGAGAAAGAAGCATAATTGCATCTGACTCTAGTGCTTGATTTGATTGAGTGCTTGATTGATTGTTCAGCAGCCTCTGAACAACAGGTGCATTAATATAAGACTTAAAATGAACCATCAAAACAGTGCTTAGACTAAATACTGAACTGGTACTGGACAGGTGCACGTCATTCCAACCATATCCTTAAAAATATGTTGGAATATTATCATTCCAATATTATTACATAAGATTACAATTTATTGTTATACCTAAATATGTTTCAGGTTTCCTATGCCTTGGGATGCTATTCTGTTTCTTGATGTCTGATCTAAATCTTTGGTATTAAACAATTAACATTTCTGATTCTTTCTAATTGACCTTAAAATACTCTACAAATGGGTCTGTAGACTCAACTTGTAGGCCTGTACTACCTCATAATGATGTGAGGTATCACATGTTTGAATGTTCTTTAAAATCTCCCTACACATGGAAAGCTAGCCAGTCATGCAAAAGGCTAGTTTCGTAGTCCTTCTACATGCAGAGAACTATTGTTAGAAATGTTGGAGAACCAACAGCCTGCAAAGAGTCTAGTTAATGTAAATATGCCTGAAATAGTAGTTTAGTCTTCTTGTACCCTAGGGGAAACTGTGGTGTATTCTCTAGTGTTTATAGAGGTTTTAAAATATTTTCTTATGCACTTCAGCCTACCACTTGATTTTCCTCTCTCTGCTTTGTGTTAATATGTGTTAGTGCTTGCACTCTGAAGGCCTCTCTGTTGCATTAATGGCCTGCAGTCAGTTACTGTCTTTTTGCAAAATTGTGTTGCAGTAAATTAATTGAAAGCAAACTCCAAAGCATAGATTGGATTATTTTGTGAACTCTGCCAACAAGAAGGGCACATATTAATGTGATCTCATGCACATTCTCAGGGGGTAAGAGGCCTATATTGCCCCTTTCTTAACATCTGTGTAATATCTCAAAGCTAAAAATATCTATGTGCCTTAAACATTCTTTTAAAATTATAGGACCATAAGACCCATTCCAGTCTGGCTTCTTCCTTGTTTATGGGACAGAGATGGAGCTGGTCACCCTCATGGATGACCTCCAGAGACACCTGGATTGAGGTGGGTCAGCGCTGCTGTTGTTTCTTGAACTGACAGCAGTGCTTGATATGGTCGATTATGACCTTATGACCCACCGCCTTGCCGACATGGGGATAAGGGGGACTGCCTTGAAATGGCTGGTCTCCTTTCTCCATGGTTGGGACAGAGGGTGGTGACTGGGAGAGGGTCTCATCATGTTACCCACTGGTATGCAGCATCCCTCAAGGGGCAATCCTCTCCCGAATATTGTTTAACATCTATATGTGCCCCCTTGCCCAGCTGGTCCGGGTTTTTTGGCTGGAGTGTCATCAGTATGCCGTATGCTGATGACACCCACCTGTATCTGTTGATGAATGGCCAGCTGGACTCCACCCCTGAGGTTCTGACTAGGGCATTAGAGGCAGTGGCTGGCTGGTTGCATCAGTGTCGACTAAAACTGAATCCATCAAAGCTGAAGGTCCTGTGCCTGAGCTGTGGGGGAATGGGGTTGGGTATCCATTTCCCATGAAATTGGGGGGTCTGGAAGCCCTAGGCTTGGTGGAATTCCCTACCCAGTGAGATCAGGGCCCTGCAGGACTTATTACAGTTCCGCAGGTCTGCAAAACAGAGTTGTTCTGCCAGGCCTTTGGTTGAGGCGGTGGGTGCCTGGTTATGGCCTCCCCTTCTTCAGCCCATCCTCCATATTCCATCTACAAATGGTGTACTCACCTAATTCCCAAATATCTGTTCCATTGACCATACACACAATAACTCCTGGGAGTGTTGTGAATTTGTTCTGCCATCTTGTTCTGCTGTCTTAAATTATGTTTTTTAAAATGTGATTATTGTTTTACTGTTTTAATTGTTTTATTGTGGACTTTGTTGTAAGCCGTCCTGAGCTGCTTGCAGGGGAGGGCAGGATATAAGTGTAATAAAATAAAGAAATAGGGAAACATCATTTAGTATATTCTGTTTCTACTGTCTTAATTCTGTGCATAGGAGTAGAGATTATATAGTTAAGTAATAAATCAAAAAAGGATCAAGTTACCTAGTGCTCCTACTCATCAAATTTATTTCACAGGTGTCCATTCATTGCCCTTCTCTTTCTCAAAGCAAGTCAGTTTTGGAAACGGTCCCTAAACTGATGTTTTCTTACTATGATTACCTACCTCCAGGTGGGGCCTGAAGATCTCCTGGAATTACAACTGATCTCCAGACTGGGGAAAATGGCTGCTTTTGAGGGTGGAGTCTGTGGCATTATACTCCACGAGGTCCTTTTCCTCCTCAAACCCTGCTGTTCCCAGTTTCCTCCCACAAACTTCCAGGAATTTCCCATCCTGGAACTGGAGACCCTATTTCTTATTAAATATTCAATAAACTTCCATTTTAGCATATCGAGTGCCTTTTGTGTCACCACAGGCATGCAATATCTCCACAGCTGATTTCCATATCATGTGTAACAGTTGTGCAGGTATGAAATAGAGCAGAAATTTGGACCAACACACTGGGTAAGAGGCTTCTAAACACCAGGATAATTGCATATCAGCATTTTGGGTGGCCACGACATGGAGCTGTAACATTTGAATTAGCACCTAGTGAGGTCTGAGGAGGTACATACACTGGGGTGTTTACTAATTGAGTCACAATATTTTTGTGTATGTATCCAGAAGAAACCTATATACACTCCTCTACAGTGTTCTGGGTGACAATTGCATATCTGTCTATGTATATATAAAAATTGTAGATTTGCTGTGTGTTACGCCATTAAGAAAGCATAATTAGCAGTAAGTTTTCAACACATTCATGTGGGAGAAAATGAACACATGCATGACAATTGTAGATGGATTTACATAGCTGTTTGCTGCACAAATGTACTTGCATGCACCAGGCTTCCTACACTGGAAGGGGCACCTTTGGTGCCAGCCCAGTCAGTTAAGAGCCTGGGAGTAACGCTGGATTCCTCCTTATCTATGGTGGCCCAAGTCGCTGCAGTTGCCAGATCTTCATTCTTCCATCTTAGGCAGATCAGTCTACTTAGGCAGATCAGTCTACTCAAGACTTAGCTACAGTGACCCATGCAATGGTCACTTCCAGGCTTGATTACTGCAACTTGCTCTACACAGGCTTACCCCTAAAGCTGATCTGAAAATTACAGCTGGTACAAAATGTGGCAGCACACCTGCTGACGCCGATGCCTGTGCAGGCTCACATCCAGCAGGTGCTTTGTCAGCTGCACTAGTTGCTGATTGAGTACCGGATCTGCTTCAAGGTGTTGGTAATTGCCTTCAAAGCCTTATACGGCCTGGGACCAACATATCTAAGGGACTGCCTCTTCCCATATAGGCCTTGAAGAGCGTTACGCTCTGAGAGTTAACATCTCCTGGTTATCCCTGGCCCAAAGGACGTCTGCCTATCCTCAACCAGGGCCAGGGCTTTTTCTGCCCTGACCCACACCTGGTGGAACATGCTCCCTATTGAGATCAGGGCCCTGCAGGATCTTATTCAATTCCACAGGGCCTGCAAGATGGAACTGTTCCACCAGGCTTTTGGCTGAGGCAGTGGGCGTCCACTCATGGACCCCCGAGGTTGCTGTCTCCCGCCTACTGATAACTGGCCATACCCACCAACATCAATCAACCGGACTCTTCCTATGGCAAACTATGACTACTGATTTTATAGGCTTATAATATGTTTTTAAGATTTTATAGTATATTATGGAAATGTTGTAACCTGCCCTGAGCCCGTTTACAGGTGCGAAATTTAAATGTGAAAAATAAATAAATAAATAAATAGGCTTTGTTTTATTTGTTTACATTATTTAAAGAGGGATTAGACAGATTTGTGGAGTCTATCAACAGCTACTAGCCATGATGACTAATGGGAACATTCATATTCAGAGGAAGTAAACTTCTGAATACAAGTGCTTTAGTCTCTATGCCAGGCCTCCAGAGTAAGTCATTGGCTACTGTGTGATGCTTAACTAGAAGGACTCACTGGTCTGATATGGCAGGGCTCTTCTTATATTCTTATGTTCATAATGTCTTGTGTGAACTGGAGTTCAGTAGTGAGGGAATAGTACACTGTACATGCTCAGGTTCTATAAACTAAATTGTCCTAACAGCTTTGGAAAAAAAATAGGGCAGGCAGGTAAATATGTAAAGATGCTATGGAGGGAAGGGCACCATTGACACCATCTGTGAATATGTAATGGGATATACTGCATTTTCTGTAGCACTAGCAACCCTAGAATTAATGTGTAATATCCATTTCTTCTAATGACTATTGCAAGCTTGGAATTTGTTTTGTGGTAGACCAGACCATCCTTGTAATTTTGACCTTGATGAAACAGAAACCATTAAGATGAAACTTGGGCAACTGAAAGTGGAACATAATACCTTTCTATTTACTTTCTTTTGTTCTGTACACATACACAATGTTCAGTGACCACTCTTTGGTGCTGATAGCACAGTTTCATTAACTCTCTTGTTTCCTCATGCATAATAGTGAAATCATTCCTCCATTAATGAATGGGTGCCTGAGAGTATCGGAATAGTTAACATCAGTTATCTTGCATTGATTGATAAGGCCATACCTTGTGATTACACTGAATCACAACAGCAAAAAGGGTCCAACTGTTAAAAGAGTTCTCCAAACTCCTAATACCTTATGGCAGTTGGCCCACAGCTGTTTTCAGGATGCTTCTTATATGTGAATGGCAACACGTATGGCTTTGTGGTGCTGTGACACAGATAAATTTGTTTTTCTTGGAGTCCCTTTTAAGGGCAGAAAGGTGGGATATAATTTTTTGTAAATAAATAAAGTGAATAACTTTGATTGGCTGCTTGACTGTATGACATCATCATGCTGCCTGTATGATGCCAGATTGGCTGGTTTTAGCTCATGAGAGCCCCAGTTTAAAAATGGGGTGGGGGCTGAAGTTGTAGACTGGGAAAAGGAGCCGCTGTAAGCAAACAGTGAACAGTATGCAAAAATGTTCTGCTGAATGCCTCTTTTGTCCTGAAAAAATGTTTGTCAGTAATAATTTGACACAATGCCCCTAAAAAGGGGGGGGGGACAACCTGTACAAGATGGACATGTGGATCTTGTTGCTGTTAAGAATTCCTTTTAGAATGAGCAATATTTCCATTTTGTTGTATTAAGAGATGTGATCATTTTCTTTGGCTACAAATTAAATATGATATTTTTCTATGTATTTTGCAGCAATGTTCCAGGCTGTGAGGGCTCTGATGATAGTGGGCATTGTGCTAGGAGCTTTTGGCATCCTGGTGGCCGTTTTTGCCCTGAAGTGTTTGCGGATTGGCAATATGGAAGACTCAGCAAAAGCAAATATGACTTTAACTTCTGGAGTCATGTTTATTGTGGCTGGTGAGTTTGGGGCTGTATGGTGGCACTCTATTGTGAAGGACAAATGAAATTAAAAGACTGGAAGTCATAGAGAATAAGGAGAATATCTTCTCATCTAACTTCTTTTGCTGAAAATTAGGCAAGAAGATAGTCTCCTTATTCTCAATGACTAACATTTCCATAAAGATTCCCAAATGCTAAAAAAATAACCCCGATCTACATCACTTTATTTCCCCTGATGGCCAGAGGGATGATGCCATAAAATCAGTGAGGAATTCATGGATGAACCATGGTCCTGTATCAGCTTCCACAGAAGATTTGCAACATTAATGTCCTACTCTTTATGTCAAAATGAGAAATAAATTGCTAAATGCTATCCTAGAATTCCTTGTTTATTAGCTTTAGAGTCAGCTTATGGTTCATTTGAGGAATGATAACTTCCTCATTGTAACCAGGGTAGTTGCTAGCCACTATTTTTGTTTGTTAGTTCTTTCTAATTTTGGAAGCTTAGGGGCGATTTTTTTGTTGAAAATCAGGATAACAGTGTTTTAAATAAAAAGTAAAAAGGTACTGTAGCCACAGTCAGGATTAGGCAGGTATGAAATGAAGCGGGCAAGGAAGATGCGATTTACAGAAGGAAGAGTAGTATCTACCTTCTCTAGGAAAAGATCAACCCAATATAACATTAACCACAAAATCTTTACCTTCTGCTCCAAGGAGCTGTTGTACATTTGGTGCAGTGGAAGTTTTCTTTAAATGATATATGTTGTTCTGTACTTATTATATACATTTGGCATGGCTGGTGCAATAAAATACCTGTGTCACCATGAGAAGAAGGCACCCTGTTGCTTTCAGGGGAGGGATTGAGGCTCAGTGGCAAAGAATTTGCTTTGTATGCAGAAGGTCCTATGTTTAGTCCTTGGCATCTCCAGTTAAAAGGATGAAGTCCCTGGAAAGTCCCTGCCAGTCTGAGTAGACAGTACTGACCTTGATAGACTAATGGTCTGACTCAGTATGGCAGCTTCATGTGTAATAGCATTATTTTAAAGTATAACTCAACAGAGTTTATCTTTCTATGACATGGTGCTGGACTCTCCTGAGCAATAAACTGCATGCTTTGGTGCAAGCCCATGACTTAAGCCATAAGGGATCTTGCACTGGATTCTATTTACTTTTTGCCTTCCAGAGAATAGAATAATATAGGATTAAGACATCACTGTGCTTTCTAAAACCGCCTCCTGCTACAGTAACGACACCCCAATGAAACCATTTTACATATACTCTGGGACAATACAGTCATGCAACTGGATACAGATATCCCATTCTTGAAGTGAGCAATGCTCCTTTCTCTTTGACAGGTCTGTGTGCCATCTGTGGGGTGTCTGTTTTTGCCAACATGCTTGTCACAAACTTCTGGATGTCAACAGCTGGCATGTATCAAACAGGATTGATGCAGGTTCAGACAAGGTAATTCCAGCTCTTGTTATCTGGTGCTTCAAGACAAAATTATGAGCTTTAATCATTGTTATGTCAGACCTATTGAGAGGACATATCAACACCATAAACATAATTGGTATAGCAGGTATTCCCCTTTTCTTGGGGGACTGTGAAGCCCCAGGACTTCATATCCCGGGGGGGGGGGGTTTGCCATTTTCTTTCCCCGATCCCAAAGACCAGTCAACACACCATGTATAGGTTGCCCTTTAATTGCTCAGCTCTTTTATTGTGCTGGTTCCAGAGTTTAACCACCACCTCATGGCTTGGCCAGTTCACCTCTTCTCACTTCTGAGTGTTGGGCCACATTCCTAGCCTGAATCCTTCTTCCAGCTCCTTGAGCTCCTGCCTCATTTGCTGCACCCTTTCTGCAAGGATTAAGCCTGGGTGGGGCCACCAATATGCATGAGTCAGATAGGAAATGTTCCTTCTGGCTTCCTTCTTGGCCAGATATGGCACCATTTGAGTCTCTAGGAAGCTTGGTACTCCTCAGCCTATAAAGGTTCCAAGCTTCACTGCCCACAGCTTCTTCTCAATTAGCAGCCTTTGGTATAGTGGTTAAGAGCAGCACTCTGATCTGGAGAACTGGGTTTAATTCCCCACTCTTTCACATGAAGCCAGCTGGGTGACCTTGGGTCAGTCACAGTTCTCAGAGCTCTCTCAGCCCCACTTGCCTCACAGGGTGTCTGTTGTGGGGAGAGGAAGGGAAGGAGAATGTAAGCTGCTCTGAGACTCTGAAAAAAGGGCGGGGTATAAATCCAACTCCTCCTCCTTTTTCTCCTCTTCTTCTTCCCTTTACCCCAGAGAAGTCCTTTGCTCCATATAGAGCTACTCCTGACTGGCTTTCTTTCTGGTTGCCCCTCCTTGCTGTTGCCATCCAAGCTGATTGCTCCTGCCTTCCTTGGGGCTGCTCCCTTTCCTCCGCCCCTTCTTCCCCATGGCTAGGATACCTTTAATTAAAAGCCTTCATGCATCTACAAAGAGAGGCAAATGACTTCCCCCTGCTGTTTCAGCTTGGGAAAATGGCATGGGGAAGGGAGCCAGGAGACCCTCCTCCCCCTCTTCCCAAGCCCATTCGGGCTCCTTTCAAAATGCATCTCCCCACAGCTGCTGTGTGACTGTGAGGGTGGAGAGTTAGGTCTGGGGAAGCAACTTGTCAAAAAAAGTAATGTGTAGTTTGGTTCTTATTGAGTGATGCAGAATGTAAAGTTAGAAAAAGTGGACTCACAATTAATTTAAATGGCAGCAGTTACATTTAAACTTATGTAGATCCTCCAGTGCTATTAAGGGTGGACATCTACCAGGTATCAGCGGTGCTGGGCTTACAAGGCAGCTACACTTTAAAGGCCCTTTTGGAAAAGCAGAATGTTAACACAGAAGAGAGTGGCATTTAACCTTATCATGACTACTCTTTATTTTGTAGGTATACATTTGGTTCTGCCCTCTTTGTGGGATGGGTTGCTGGGGGCTTGGCCTTGGTTGGAGGCATCATGATGTGCATTGCCTGCAGAGGACTCGTACCAGAAAAGACCCAGTGAGTTACTGTATTTACTTGGGAGGCTGTTATCGTAATGGGGTAGGCTAAGGTGGCTGCTCTATTTCAGAGGCCAACAAATTATATTACTTCTGTCATGGGATCTCCAACTTAGGGGCAAATTAGACATGAGGTTCACAACCATTTTTTCACAGAGAAAAGAGAGAGAGGTTCACAGAGACATCAGGGAAGGGAGCATGTATGGGCTCACATTCAGAGATACATATAGAAAATGAAACATGCAGGTGAGGAGCTCTGTTTCTACCTTGCTGCATTCTGTAGCCTGATGCCATTTTCTTTCCATATGGATCCTTTCTGGGGCAGGCTGGGAGAAAAATGCTCCAAGGTATGGAGAGGAGGGGTCATGTTTAGCTTGGTTTTTTCCCCCATGTGAATGGGCAGACATCAGATACAGTGGCACTTCACTAGTATCCGTTTGCTAATAGCTAGCTCTGTTTTTGAGAGATCAGTCACTTGACAGTACTGATATCTGCAGTGTTTGACATGATCATTGGTGCATACTTCACTAGCCTGCCTATTGCTAGTAAACACATCACAGAAAATAATCTTTGGGGTGATTGTTAGTTTTAGATATAATCCTACCAATACTTAACCAGGAATTTCCTACTGAATTTAGTGAGCCATATTTCTAAGAGAACACACACAGGATTGGGCTGTTACTGTCTTACCAATAATAAGTAGTTCAGAAACATATGGCGGGAGCACCACTAGGCATATAAAAAAAAACTTTTTTATTTTCATCACTGCTGAACATGCCCTAAATGATACTATAGCAAGGTAACACAATGGATATGTATGGATTTTAGACAGTTGCATTATATCCACTAACTGGCAGGAAATAATGTAGCTGATTATGAATACTCCAGTCAGTTCCACTGACTGATACCCTGTTTTATTTCTGTTTCAGTTATAAGGCTGTATCCTACAATGCCTCAGGAAAAAATATCTCCTACAGGGCTGGAACTGGGTATGAAAGCAAGAAGACTACAACACATGATATTGCCAAAAGTGAGGATGGGAGACGCTCCTATCCTTCAAAATATGACTATGTATAGAAAGAAGGGTATAGTCCTGCCTTCAGCTTACTAAGCCTCTAGTTTTAAAGGTCTTTTAAATGTCTAATCTGTCCTTATTTGTTTGGTCTGGGGACTTCTTGCCTGGATGCTTATTAATATGCTTAATAAGACTTTGAATAGATATTGTCCTCGTAATGCGCTCCATTGCTAGAGAATTCTGATTTCCCTTATGCACACATTATAAGGTTAACTGCCTTTGAAAGTAAGGAGGATCAAAGGCAGATGAAGCACTAGTCCACCCCTTTGCCATCTCTAGATGCCAGTAGGTATTTAAGACCACACCGTCACTGCAGCGTACAGTGTTTATTTCATATGAGGCTCATGCCTTGATAAATCGTGCCATGTTTGGCTGCCCTTGACAAATAAAAACATGCAACTGAAACTGTTGCTTGGATGCCTAACCCATTTTAAATAAAAAGGAAATACCTTCCATTTCACATATGAGGCTAACCAAAGATGGATTTTTTGGGGGGAAGAATCCTTACAACCTAATCGCTAAGAATTTCAGAGGAAATAAAGTTGCAATTTGCTTTCTCCTCATTGCATTACACTCATCCTTTGTAAAGACAAATACAAACTCCTAGAAAAAAACATATAATAAATATATGCCAGATGTTTATAAACCCTTCCTTTACTTTGGAATTCCCTTTCTGCCATAGGGCATCAATAGCGGTCATTTGGTGGAGTGTCGTGAAACATTACGTGCCACTCTCACATCTGAGTCCTGAACAGTTGCTCTGAGATGCTCATTTTTAAAAAACAAATGTCATTTGCCTTTCTTTAAAGCCCACCGGAGACAATTAGATATTAACAATGTCTTGATGCTTATTATTACCTTATATAGCATTCTGATGTTGAATCATGGTGGCACTTAATATGAAGGATTAACACCCTGGTTCTGAGGCATGGATGAATTTCCTCAGAGAGTATTGGAATGAACGTTAGAATGAGCATGCTAAGGCTCATACAGCCCTTAGGCATTTGATTTGTGCCAATGTTATCAAATTGATTTTATTTCTTCTAAACTCAGTGGGGAATGGGTCTAAGACCATTGTTATACTTCTGATGCATATTTGGGAGTCAGTAGCAAAAAGGCTTTGCACCAGATGTCATCATTCATGATACCCCAGGAAATGCAAATTAAGAATTAGAATTATATTTTGAGCAAGGATTTCACAGGATGAGGTGCAAAGCAGTCTTTATTGGCAGAGGGGCAGCCTCATGGCATTTCCTTCCATCCCTACAGATATGAACATTAAACCCTCTCGGTGAAGTGGATAGCATTTCAATGAGAATCGTTTTAAAGAGTAAAAGATGTAGTTGACAAATCTCTTGCCCTGGTGCCATCAAGCCCCACCTCAGCACAGCTGTTGTCTACTTGTTCTCTCTATTCCATTCTCCCTCCTCATCAGTGCTGGTTGCCTAGTGAGGCATAGACTTAGGGACACAAGAGCTCCGGCTGTAAGCCACAAAAACAATGGTCGTGGAAAGTGCCATGAAGTCACAGCTGCCTTAGGGAGGTCTTATTGTGCTTTCCAGGCAAGTGACATTCAGAGGTGGTTTGCCATTTGCCTGCCTTGTGCAAATGCTAGTGAGGAACAACTCTTCTTAGCTTCTGAGATCAAGCTATCCTGGGTTTCAGCTGCCATCATTCCCGGAATTGTGGAGAATCTTCACTTGTTTGGAGTTTCTGCTGGCCATATTTTGAAAGAGTTTGTTCTATGGAAGAGTCAGCCTACCATCCCTCAGTAATGGAGTGACAGAGAATAGATAATGTAACTAATACACTTTTGGTTTGTATTTTGCATTAAAATAAATATATATCTTAAAAAAAAATCATTCAATTCCTGTAGTTTTTGGGGAAGCCATTCAACCCAAGCCACAAGATACACTAAGAAAGTGACCTCTTGGGACATCTCCTTGAAGAAGGGACATTTACAGTGCAATCCTAAACAGTGTTATACCCTTTTCCATTTAGGCTTGTACTCCCAGTAACCTTGTGACACTATACTATCACCACTGTAGCAGCCAGGGATCTGGTAATCCAGTGAGGATCAGGTGACTGGAAAAGGCAGTAGGGGCCCCATCTGGCCTTATTCAGCTGCTGACACTGGTCTGGCTCTTCACTGAATCATCTTGGTAATCTGCACAGACTGATCAGCTCATAGATTGCTTAAAGTCCACTGAGCTGCTGGTAGGGATGGGCACAAACTGAACCACGAAGCAAATTCATTTTGCCCTGTGAGTGGTTCATGAACAGAAGTTCACAACAGGTCTACCATACAGAACTTCTATGAACATTTGAAGCAGTTCATGGATACAGCAGAAAGCAGGGGTTTAAGGGGACTCTGAGTGAAAGCCACAAAAACAGCTGAGCAGCGGGGAGCAGCATGCTCTCTGCCACTCAGCTGTTTCAGGTTGTCTTGTGCAGTCCCTTTAATGTTTAAAAGGACTGCACAAGACAGCCCAAAACAGGCTTTCTGCAAACTCCATTTAAACGGACCGCTGTCCCTTTCAATGGGGTTTGTGAGGCCACAAACCATGAACCCCATTCGATTCATGAATGAACCTCCTGGTTTAATTCAGTTTGTGGTTTGGCCACGAACCAACACAAACTGCATTTTTCTGTTTCATGCACATCCTTAGTCTTTGGCCTGCCTACCTGTAGGCTACCAGCTCCATCGTATACCAGCATGCAAGAAGAATATTTTCACTGGTCACCAACTGAAGATTTCCATGGAAAATTGCTGACTGTACTCAATTATGAAAATGCATTAAATGAAAGGGATGAAGCATAATAAAGAACAATTCACTGAAAAGTGATCTTGATTGTTTAAGAAGAGAAAAACGACTAAAGATCTACAGCCTAATGAATATCTCTCTTTATTCATTCTCCTTTCCTCATAGGGTGTTTTAGAGTTACAATAATATTAATATGTACGTTAGGTAAAGGTTTCCCTTGCTCGAAAGCCAGTTGAATCCAAATCTAGGGATGTGGTGCTCATCTCCGTTTCCAAGCCGAAGAGCTAGCGCTGTCCAAAAATGTTTCTGTGGTCATGTGGCCAGCATGACTAGATGCCGAGGCGCATAGAACACTGTTACTTTCCCACCGAAGCAGTACCCATTTATCTACTTGCAATTTCTTGCTTTCAAACTGCTAGCTTGGCAGGAGCTGGGACCAGAGACGGGAGCTCACTCCATCATGCGGCACTCAAGTCTCGAACTGCTGAACTACTGACCTTCCAGTCTGCAGCTCAGCGTCTTAACCACTTGAGCCACTGCAGCCCTTTTGATAGGTACATTACCACTTCGAAAATGGGAAAGTGGCATATAAATATTTTAAATAAATAGTCCAAGAGCGAGTACCTTATTAAATATCACCTACAGTGAGCTTTACAATAACCATGGATTTGATAACTAAGATAATTTGATCTCAATACGTAGCATAGTGTGCCACCAAGGAAGATTATATGCATCCTTAAAGTATGCTTAGAGGGTGCTGCAATAGCAAAATTGGGTCAATCTGCCCCTCTTTCTATGGTAATACATTTAATTTTGGGGGACTGACCTCTGCTTGTAAAACTGCAGCAAAGAGTCTTCTTACGATTGCGTTTAAGAAAGCACAGAGCAGCAAATAGCATGGCCTGTAACAGAACTTTATACAGGGATACAGATTCCCCAAGTATTATATAGGATGGAGTGTGATAGACTGGTTCTGACTTTGATCAAGGGAAGCAAAGAACTCCTTCTGGAGCTACAAATTGGACTGTAAGATAAGAGCTCTCCAGTAATCTATATGCAATTAAAAGCCCTATTTCCCTTTCTGTAGCGACAAGGTTATTCCTCTTCTGCAGCTGAGTAGAGATAAATGACGCTCTGGATTAAATAGCTTCAAGATTTATGACATGGTTCTGGCCCAAATATTAAGGGAGCAAAGCTCTCCTGGTGAGATAGTTCAGCTGAAGAAACTTGAAATCATTTCCTCTTTCCTTTATTTTTCAGGGTCTGTGTTATTTTGGTTCGTTTTGTTCCATTTCCAAAGGTAGATGCTGGTGCCATTTGATTATTTCTTAATTGCCCCTGTCATTTATATTCTCTATAAAGGCTTCATTGGTAGAAGCAGCCTTACATTTAAAGAGAAAGAAATGTCAATTGGGAAAACAACACACACAAATACTGTTAAACAGCCAGGCAGATTTGTACCAACTGCCAATCAGTATGGTATTAATTGGTTTTGAATATGAACTTCTGCCAATGTATACCAAGAGAAGACTGGCTCATCATGTTCTGAAACTGGGTCTGCCTATATATATAGCAGCTACTTCAGCCACTCTGCTTAATAACTTCATAAGTTGTTTCAGAACTCTCCCTTGTGTTGCTGAAAAGGAGGCCAGAACACTTCTTTCCTTTCCTTTCTTTCTTTGCCTGCCCATTTAATCCAGGACCCGGCTATGGAAACTTACTTTTGAACTTTGAGTTCAGATTTCATCAAAGTACAAACCACACTAGGTCCTGGATTAGTGGTGAGGTGATGGACTGCACTTTTAAATGCTTAGAAGTGCTGTGTGAACACATAAAGGACTGTGAAGGGTTAATTCTTCACAGAGCCAGACAGCCTGGAGTGACAGGCTGTTCCAAGAGATCTGATTGGTTAGCATCAGCTGAGCAGAGAAAGACCTCTGAACTGGATGCTGAGGAGAATTGAGTCTGATTTCATCCCCAGCTGAGAAGAACTGAGTATTGACAGTTTTGGAATTCAGCCCTGACTGAGAGCACTTTAATACGGACAGGAGAACTGGGGACAGTTGGCAAGGAAGTTTGGGAAGTAGATGAAGACTCCAATTTGGGACAAGGAAAGGAGATAGATCTTCTAGAGAGAGAAGAGTTTCCCACCCAGTCAAACAGGGAGTTAGCTCTGAAGAGTGGAGAGATCCCTGGTCTTGTGTGGTTAGAAACTGTCTTTGGAGACCTTAAGGGTCATTTTAAAACCAAAGACAAGTACTGGTGTTTCAAGAGAAGGGGTTTTGGGTACTGGACAGAGTGCACCAGCCTTCTGGAAACCAGAAGAGTCAGAGAATAGTCAAAGAAAATGTACTGAAGTATTTTGGGGAAACAATGGAATGAAAGCCTCTCAACATAATGATTTAAGTCACTGTGAAAAGCTTAAGAAACTGTCATTAGCTTGAAACATAAGAAGTAAAGTCTCTGCATGTACTGGTTTTACCTCAGAAATTTCAACCCCTGATTTCACCTGACATTTCCCCTCTATGTTAAATAAAATATTTTGTTATTTTTGAATTTCAAAATGCTTGGAGTGCCATTTAAGTTGTTTAAGTTAAAGCAGGCTCCTGATCCTTCCCTCAGGTTCCTAGGCTGAGCCAACAGCCAAAATATCATACTGCAACAGGGTGGGACAGCCAGAGTTCTTCAGTAAAGAAGAAAACACATTACTAGGGTGGCTCAGTCAGCAAAGGGAAAGAAAAGTGGAGGAAATATCTTGCCTCTGAGGGCCTCTGTCATGCCTCTGTTATGAGAATTGGAACAAGAAACACAAAGTGTACTGTCTTCCCATTCTGGGTAATGGTATATGGAACTAAGGTTGCCAACATCCAAGTGTAGCCTGGAGATCTTCTGGAATTACTACTGATCTCCATACTACAGAAGTCAATTCTCCAGGATAAAATAGCTGCTTTGGAGGGTGGACTCTGTGGCATTATACCCTACTGAGGCCCCTTCCCTCCCCAAGCTCCACCTTCAAATCTCTAGGAATTTCCCAACCAAGAGTTGGCAACCCTACATGTAATGCACTTGTCCAGACATGTGATGAAAAGAGAGGAGGAGGGAGAAGGATTCCATTGAGCATTAAGGTGAGTCCTCCGTGCATTCATGCTCCATTTGCACTGGAAAAGAATATGTCTCCAGTTCCAAAACTCGCATACCATGGCTTACTTTAGATGCAACTCAAAGCATGAAGCAACACTGTGTCAACAAGCGCTGAAGGAGTTTAGGAGTTTCTCATGCAATCCCTCCTCTTCCCCTCCTTCAAGTTCCACAACCCAATTTGTTATTTCTGGGTTTGTGACAAACTGTAGCTGGCCATTGCCTGTGAACCAGCAAACTACATTTTGCCCTTGACCTGCAAATCCAGGAAAGTGGACATCCAGCACTGTAGTTCTTAGCTCAGAATCAGGAAATAGATACTAAATTGCTGCTCTACTGAGGGGGGGGGAGTTTACCATCCTTTGTGAACTTGGTAGGGAACATGAAACATAGGCAGAGAATGGACCGGGAAAGAAACCATTTCCATGTACATAAGCAGTCAAACTGAGGTAGGGACATGACCTTCTACAGACAAACAATTACCTATGGTTGGAGGAATAAAAGCATAGTAAGTGTCATGCCATTGCATCTTGGATGTCATGAGACTGGGAGCTGAAACTTAAACAATCAGCCTTATCAATCCATCAGCATTTCAAGTAGGTCTGGGTAGAGGAGCTCTGAAATGTAGCAGGGCTGCAAGATTTGTTTTAGAGACACCTTTGTCACTCACTAATAGCCAGTTAGGAATGGAGGCAAAAAGTGGTGAAGCTAGCAGAACCAACAACAACAGCAGTTTTCCCACCTGAAGGGCACATCTTCATTCAAAGACTTCGAATCATTTATTTTTCAACCTGAATGCCCCTGTTGTCTCCCTTCTCTTCCATTATCAGCCATTTATCATTGCTCATACATATCTAGGACTGAGCTGAAATCACATGCACTTCCTTGGGAATTTTTCAGCACTGTCCCAAAATACCCAGTCTTCCAATGATTTATCAGCAATGCCCATAGAAATGTTTGCCTATTAATTTACATTGCCCTCTCTTGCTCCTTGTCTCAGCTGGCTCTGTTCAACCTAAGTAAAGTCATCACATATCCAAATATGATTGGCTGGCTACAACATATTTTGTTGCCATCCCATTCACTGCAAGATCCTTGTATGACTGGTATCACTCACTAGACTAATCCAGAGCACATTGCCTTCCATTCTCAGTTTATTTTGCTTGCTGATAGAGATATCATCAGTTACAACGTTGTTCCATTCATTATATGATCCCTACATGGCTGGGATTGCTCATGTGACTGCTCCTGGAAGATGAAAAAAGCGGTATCCAGAATGTGGTTCGGAGAGTGGAATAAAATTATTGACTGCATCCTCAAGTCATCCATTCTCTGTTTATATCACATTTTTTTACTTAGCAATAAGTGTGGTTGGAGGTCTTCTGCCAGAGTACTGTTTCAGGGAATTCCATTTTCTACTTGGGAGTGCTTCAGCCCTTTGAGTTGTCCATCTATCCACTTCTCTCATCCTCCTTTTCTTCTGTCTTCTGGTCCAGCTGAGATCCAATTTGGCCTTTCCTTTCATCATTCATGAACAGTGGGAGCTCTGCCAGTTTACATCAGTGGAGGATTGGACCCACAAAGGTTTCAGCTTTCTGCATTATGTGTTTTGCTGTGTCATTGAGTGGAGAATAGGCTACAAGTCACACCACACATTAGCATCTTCAATTTGCATGAAATGCATTTGCACATTGAGCGCTGGCCTACCCCAATCCCAGTGGCATGTGCTGGTAATAGGATTTCATTGTCTTGTGGTTGTTTTGAAATCTCATCTTTGCAGAAAGAAGGAAATTCATTTTGGATTAAGCTTTTGTTCCTTTCTATTTCTCTTGTGGGAAAGCTAAATTTGTTTTCTAATGCCATTACAAACAAATCTTTGTGTAAAGGAATTATCAGGGCACCTGTTTCTCCATTTAAACTCGATTAAAAGTAAGTTCCCACCCTTCAATGTCTACTTTTTTGACATTGTCTCCTATGGATTTTCACATTTATAATTCTTTCCTGTTATTCTCTTGAATTCTGTAATCCCTTTGCTTCCCTTTGATTTTTTCTGACATGTTATCAATGCAGAGTACATCAAGAACATGGAATAATTGTAATGTGCAAGATGTCATCTTTAAAACAAGCACTATTGAATTCTGAATCCTTGAACACACCAATTTTAAAAATCCTAATTTGGTGACAAGGAAACTCAAATTATGAGGAAACCCAGATACTGACACCAGGAGGTTTCTATTGCCGTGGACAATAGACTAGAACAATCCGGGAGGGCCAGGTTAATGCTTATTTGGCTCATCCCCCTTACCATTTGTTTTGTCCTTTCCCTCCTTGTACTAAATGAACCATATTCTAGATAGAAGAGGGAATAAATATTCATTGATTTGGGAATGGATGACTGCCTTGTGTTCCATCTAATGGGGGATTTAAAGGTACAGCATGGATATCCAGACTGTAATTTGGCAACCCTATGACCACACTGTTGTGTTGTGCAATGGGAAGTGATAGCTTTCCTTTATAGCCTTGCTTAAGGGGAAATAATGGTAAATTAACAATGTCTGTAATGAAGGCCATGCCTTTCTGCCAGCTTTAGGGTTACCAGGTCCCTCCTGGCAACTGGTAGGGGATGGGGGTACTTACCTGGAGAAAGAGAAAGGCCCAGGCCTCATCGTCAGTGTAACACAGGAATTGATGTCATCACACCAGCAATGTCCAGGCAATGCTCTAGTATTTGGGCAAAAAATCTATGGTAATAATGGTTTCTACCATAGAGTTTTTGTCCAGATACTAGAGCATTGCCTGGACATAGCTGGTGTGATGATGTCACTTCCTGTGAAATGCTGACAATGAGGCCTGGGACCTTCTTTTTTTCCAAGTAAGTCCCACGCCAGCCAGCTGATCAGTGACTGGGGAAAAGGCCCCGGTATTGGGGACCCCTACCTCCAACGAGGGGTCTGGCAAACTCTAGCCAGTTTGTGTGTGTGGGGAGAGGGTAGTGGTGGTGGGTAAAACCCAGGCCATGACTATCAGTTGCCATTCAGCAGGTTATGAGGAAGAGCAAGTAATGCTGGAGCTTAAGTGGACAAAGCCATGCAGGGAGTGACTAAAACTGAGACAATTACACAAATTCCTCTTGTCTGGTGTTAAATACCAGCAAATATATGACTGTAGTTTGCATTCATTCCTGCATTGTGGCTGATATCCAGAAAGATTGACACTTACCGAGTTATATTCTAAGTCAAAACATATCTTGTTCATCAACAAGCAGCAGAGATAGCCAGTGATAATATCTGCCATTTTGCTCTAATCAACCATAGTGTAGCACAATCTCTCTAACATCTGTTATGTATTGTTTCCTGGCTTAGAAATTAGTGTTCAGAGGTGTCACGCTTATTTGTTTTGATCTGGAGGGATGGATATTGCAACCCTTAGTGATGCTTAATTAATGCAGTACCACATTCCATGGGAAATCTATACACAAAAGATGTGAAGGGAGAAGCACCAAGAGTTGGGAGACATGTTATTTCTGTAAGACTCTGCCATTCATACTCTGGATGTGTAGAAAATGGACCCATTATACTTTGTTTTGGTAGCATCAGAGTCACATTTGGATAATCTTGTATGATACTATAATTACAGAAAGATCAGTAAACACGTACAGAACATGTAGATTTGCAGAAGAGAACAAAGCAGATCAAGATACACAAGGTAAAGGCAGGCTGTAGTTTTTGAACTCTGGGTTGGATCCAGCTAACTTTTCTGATGGTGAAAAGAGGAAGAGGTAGTCTTTGACCACTTAAAAAGCTATACTAGGGATCATGGGACCAGCATGGTCAAACGCCACATGGAATGGAGGCTTTAGTAACAATGGGAATTAGACGAAATTGAGTGCAAAAAATGGCTGGATCCAACCCTTCAGCGCCCTGAGCCCGCTTTGGGGAGGGCGGGTTATAAATCCAAAAATAAATAAATAAAAATTAAAAAAAATAGTTTCAGGGAATTCATTCATTCATTCATTCATTCATTCATTCATTCATTCATTCATTCATTCATTCATTCAATCAATTTATACCCTGCCCTCCCTGCTGATATGAGGTTGCCTTGGCACTGACTGGGGGATTTTCGTGCTGATATAGTCAGCACTCCTGTCAATGTCCTGGTTGACCTCTGGAATGGGGTAATGAGCCAGGCAATTGACATGATTGCACCGAGGCACCCTCTCAGGTTGAAGAGCCTGGGCAACCCCTTGGTTTACTGAGGGGCTCTAGACAGTGAAATGACAGGGGAGATGGTTAGAGCGATGGTGGAGAAATGCTTGGATTCCCCACCACCATTACACCAGCACAGTGTAGACCTGCAAAACTGTTCTGGATGGTCAGGGGCTTATTGGGTTTTAGCCACCGAGAGGAGGTGGACTGCTCTGCTGCCTGCTGTGGTCATTTTGCTAAGCACTTTGCAAATAAAATCTCATGCATCCACTCCACCATGTATTATTAGCAGCAATAGGAGCAGATGGTCCCAGGATGCCAATTTGTCCAATTGTATGGACTACTTTTCAGCTTGTTCAGTCTGAAGATGTGGATAGGATTCTGGGAAATTTGAGACTTACCACCTATTTGTGCAACCGCTGCTCCTCCTGGCTGCTTAAATCTGCTAGGGGTGGGGGGGATAAGTGGAATGGGTCTGGGAGACAGTAAATACCTCCCTGAGAGATGGGGTGGTCACTCCTGCCTTGACGTGGGCAGTGGTGCACCCCTAGAGAAATCTATTCTGGACCAAGGAGAGTAGAATAACTACTGTCCAGCATCAAAGGAACCTTTCTTGAGCAAGGTGATTGAAAAAGTGGTGCCTGGCCAACTTCAGAAATTCCGGAATTAAGTGGATTGTTTAGATCTGTTCCAGTCTGGTTTCAGCTCTGGTTGTGGGACTGAAATGGTCTTAGTTGCCCTGGTGGATAATGGTACTGGGAGATGGACAAGGGGAGTGCATTCCTATTAATTTTCCTAGACCTCTCAGTGGCTTTTGAGAGCCAGTTTGGTGTAGCAGTTAAGAGTGGCAGACTCTAATGTGAAGAACCGGGTTTGATTTCCCACTTCTTCACATGCAGCCAGCTGGATGACTTTGGGTCAGTCACAGCGCTCTCAGAGTTGTTCTCTCAAGAGCATTTCTCTCAGAGCTCTCTCAGCCCCACCTACATCACAGGGTGCCTGTTATAGGGGGAGGAAAGGAAGGTGATTGTAAGCCTCTCTGAGACGCCGAGTGAAGGGCAGGGTATAAATCCAATCTCTTCCTCCTCTTCCTCAACCATGGTATCCTTCTGGATTGCCTTTTTGGGACTGTAAGGCACTGTTTTGAGGTGGTTCTGGTCCGACTTCAAGGTGGAGTGCTAGGGGCCTGCTGCTGTGCCCCTGGGGGTTCCACCTGAGGTTCCATCTTGTCTCCCATGCTTTTCAACATCTATGTGAGGAGGAGGAGGAGAAATTGGATTTATACCCCACCACTCGGAGTCTCAGAGTGGCTTACAAGCTCCTTTCCCTTCCCCTCCCCACAACAGACACCCTGTGAGGTAGGTGGGGCTGAGAGAGCTCTGAGAGAACTGCCCTTGAGAGAACAGCTCTGACAGAACTATGGCTTGCCCAAGGTCATCCAGCAGCTGCAAGTGAAGGAGTGGGGAATCAAACCCGGTTCTCCCAGATTAGAGTCCATGCACTTAACCACTGCACCAAACTGGCTCCAGAGGTCATCTGGAGAGCTGGTTTATACTACCGTCAACATGCAGATGACACTCAGTTCTGTCTTGTGTTACCAGCAGATCCCAGGGAGGCTCTAGAAATCATGAACAGGCACCTGGAGGCAGTTTTGGAATGGATAAGGGCAAACAAGCTGAAAATTTATCCTGACAAAATGAAGGTGCTACTGGTGTGTGTGGAGGGAGGTCTGACCCAGGATATGGGGAGGGATTGCACTGTCCTTAAAGAAGCAGCTTTGTAGCTTAGGGGTGCCCCTGGAACTGGGCCTCTTGTTGGACAAACAGGTGGCATCATTGGCCAGATGTGCCTTTCAGCAGCTTTGACTGGTGAACCAGATGCTGCTTGCCCTGGACTGAAAAGATGTGGCCACTATGGTACATCCCTGGTAAAATCTGGCTTAGATTACTGCAATGAGCTTTACATGGAGCTGCCCTTGAAGACTGTCTGAGAGCTACAGTTGGTACAGAATGGTGCATCCACCGTGTTGACTGGAGTGCATCATAGGGACCATGTTACTCCAGTCTTGTACCACCTACACTGGCTTCCAGTTTGCTTCCATGCTCAATTCAAGGTGCAGGTATTGACCTTTAGACCCCTGTACAGCTTGGGACCAACATATCATAAGAATTGCCTTCACCTATATGAGCCTACCCACTCATTCTGGTCATCCTTGGAGGCCCTCTGTCTAGCCATCTGAGGCTAGATGGGTGGCAACCTGAGAACGGGCCTTCTCCGTCATGACACCAAAACTTTGGAAGGTGACGACTTTTTTGTTCATGTGATATACTCCCAATAACAGTTTCTGGCACTCCTTCTAGTATTGTTTATATGTTTTAAATTGAATTTTATAGATATTAACTATTTAAATTTTTAAAATGTTTTTATGTTTGCTGTCTTGCGGACCCTGATTGGGTGGAAAGATGGCATAAAAGTGTTTTAAATAAGTACATATAAATTATACTTAATCAGACTATTGGCCCATCAAGGTCAATAACTGTCTACTCAGACTGGCAGAGGATCTCTAGGGTCTTAGGCAGAGATCTTTCATGCCACCTGTTGTGTTTGTAAAGTGCCATCAAGTTGCAGCCAACACATGCGACCCCAGCAAGAGGCTTTCAAGGCAACTGAGTAGCAGAGGTGGTCTGCCATTGCCTTCCTCTGCAGAGTCTTCCTTGGTTGTCTCACTTCAAAGTACCAACTCTGTTTAGCTTCGGAGATCTGAAACTGGGCTATACCATGCCACCTTCCCTCCCACACCACCTATTATTTGATCCATTCCTCCTACTGGAATGCTAGGGATTGAACCTGAGACCTTCTGCACGCCAAGCAGATGTTCTACCACTGAGTCACAGCTCCTCTCAACTGAAATGCTCTCCTTGACTGCCAGCTTAACTGCTGATATGTTAGGGAGTGTTTATAAACATTCTAACTAAAGGTTTTTAAAAAGTGGCTGTGCACAAGCCCTAGGAGCTGAGGGGTCTGTGTTCTTTAGAGGGTAAATGGTTTTAGCAGAGAAGACACATGGCACTGTGATCAAAGTATTGGTCAACAGACAGCATGTGGTCTTGTGTGAGACTGGCATGTGTACTGTATGTGTGAGCAGTATATCACTAGGCATCTCTCCCTTATAATAATTGAATAGCAACGTTCTATTTCGCAACATTCTAAATTTGGCCCCTTTAGTGTTAGGCCGGAAAAACTGCCACTCAGAAGACACTGGCTGGGTTGACTGGCTGCTTTGTGCAGTCCCGCCCAGCGTTCCAAGGTTATTTGCATATGGAAGCTGATTGGACTACACTCCATTCCACACCTCAAACTCACCCCCCCCCGCAAGGCAGTTGGGAATTTCAGTTGCATAACATACCTCATAGGGGAAAGGAGAGTGATGTCAGCTGCCCTTTCCCTAGGCAGAGGCTGTGGGGGGGGGGTTGTAAAACTTAAGACAGACAGGCAGATAAAGGTTGGCTGATGGTTGCCAGGAAAGGACATAGGGTTGCCAACTCCAGGCTGGAAACTTCCAGGATATTTTAGGGATGAAGCCTGCTTAGGGTGGGGTCTGAGGAGGAGGAGGAAGAGGGGGACCTCAGACAGATACAATGCCATACTGCCCACACTCCAGACAAGCTGTTGCCAGTCTCCAGGTGACAGCTGGAGAGATCTTAAAGCTCTGGTGCTAATTCAAATTGTTGTGATTTATCGACAGAGTAGTGTTCTGGAAAATCTTTAGGAATTGTTTGGTGCATTTACGATGGGGCTCCTGGGGAACTATTGATGCCAATCTGGGCCAGCAGCCATCAAACCCATTCTCTTCAACCCCCTGCTGTGCAGCTGACTTTCCCCTAGGGTTGCCAATCTCCAGGTGGGACCTAGAGATCTCCCACTGTTACAATTGATCTCCAGATGACAGAGATCAGTTCCCCTGGAGAAAATGGATGCTTTGGAGGGTAGACCCTATGACATTACACCTGCTGAGTCCTTCCGCCCCCCCCCCGCCCAATGCTGCCCTCTACAGAATCCACCCCCCAAACCTCCAGGTATTTCCCTCCTTAGAGCTGGCAACCCTACATTCCCCTCAGTGCCTGTTGGGAGTGGGTGGTGGGGGAGGGGAAGGGAGCGGGCGACCGGAGGCTTCTGCCTCCTGTCTCCGGTCCTGGAGTGGGGGAGGGTGAAAACGGCCCCGGCAGCCGGAGGCTTGCACCTCCAGTCGCCGGCCCTGGAGTGAGTGGGGTTGGGTGGGGGGAAACGGACCCTGCGGCCGGATGTCGGCCCTTGAGTGG